>NC_051263.2:900000-1006770 GCF_015237465.2 Chelonia mydas | reverse complement strand
GTCAGGGGTCAGCGGGTGGTACGGAAGGGGGTCCACTTCCTCCCCTGCGGGGCCTGCCCTTTAAGGGGTGGGGCGGAGGCGGAGCCGGCTTGGGGGGGCGGGGCCGGGGCGAGGCGGAGGCCAATGAGCGCGCGGGGTGGGCGGGCCCGGGGCGAGACGGGGGCCAATCAGTGTGCGGGATGGGCGGGCCCGGGGCGAGGCGGGGACCAATCAGGGCGCGGGATGGCCGGGCCCGGGGCGAGGCGGAGACCAATCAGGACGCGGGGTGGGCGGGCCCGGGGCGAGGCGGTGGCCAATCAGCGCGCGGGGTGGGCGTGTCCCCGGCGGGGCGGTGGCCGGAAGCGGGGCGCGGGCGCGGACATGGCGGCGCCAGGCGGGAGCGCGCGGCCGGGCGCGGAGCTGATCCAGCTCAACGTGGGGGGCAAGAGGCGAGCGGGGACCGGGACCGCCCCGCCCCTCGCGACCCCTGGCCCCGCCCCCACGGGACCCCCCCCATCCACGGGATCCCCGCCCCCCCCCTACACCCCCCGGGCCCCGCCCCGCTTCATTCCCCCCCCCCCGGGCCGGGCCCCGCCCCGCCCCCTTTCACTCCCCCCCACCTGGGCCCCCCTTCAACCCCCCCGGGCCCCGCCCCGCTTCACCCACCCGGGCCCCGCCCCTTCAACCCCCCCGGGCCCCGCCCCTTCAACCCCCCCCCGCCGGGCCCCGCCCCACCCCCTTCACTCCCCCCGGGCCCCGCCTCCTTCACTCCCCCCTCACGTGCTGGGCCCCCGCCCCCTCGACACCCCCTTCACTCCCCCCCGCCGGTCCCTGTCCCCCTTCACTCCCCCCCACCTGGGCCCCACTTCACTCCCCCAGGGCCCCGCCCGCGCTTCACTCCCCCCCCCCCAGGCCCCGCCCCGCTTCATTCCCCCCCGGACCCTGCCCCCTTCACTCCCCCCCCGGGCTCTGCCCCCCTTCACTCCCCCCCCAGGTGCCGGGCCCCGCCCCCCCCCACGTGCCTCACTCCCCCCCCACGTGCTGGGCCCCGCCCCCCCACGTGCCTCACTCCCCCCCACGTGCCGGGCCCCGCCCCCCCACACCTGCCTCACTCCCCCCCACGTGCTCCGTGTCCCCCTGACGCGCCGGCCGCTCGCTCACCGCGCCCTTTGCGTTGCAGGTTCAGCACGTCCCGGCAGACCCTGACCTGGATCTCGGATTCGTTCTTCTCAAGGTGACGGGCAGAGAAGCCGGGCCCGGCTGCTTGTCCCCGTGCGTGGGCGCGAAAGGCCCTAGCCCGGCCAGGCGGGGCACGGTGGCTTGGGGGCAGCCCGCCCTCGGCACAGCCGGCCCATCGCAGCCCTGGGCGTCTCTTGCTCTGGGTTTGGTACAAGGCACCTGCCCTGTTACCCTCCGCCCACCTGGGGCCAGGTTCCTGGCGGCCCTGCCTCTCGTGTCGCCGATCCAGCGGCCGCAGGTGCAAACAGCCCCGCAGGGCCAGGCAGCCGCGGGCCGGCGCCGGGCAGGGCTGGGCAGGGCTCATGGGAACTCTCCTGTCGGCTGCTGGTTCCCCCGGGACCGAGTTGGGTCCTGTGCCCCACCCCTGGCACCGAAGGCTAGCATGGCGCAGGGCCCCGGCGTGGGGGGCCCTCGTCAGGTCCTGCCCAGTCTGCTCCCCGGGGATCAGTCTGCTCTGAACCGATATAAGTGAAGGGTCCAGGGGGCAGCAAAACCTCAGCACCAACCCCCTGCCGGCAAACCCCTGGGGCCTGAATTAGCTGCTACCCCCCGGGAGATCTGGGAGTCCGGAAACACCCGCTCAGTGCGCAGCAGCCGTCAGAAAAGCTCTCGTGGGAAAGGGAGAGAGAATAAAACTGAAAAAATGTCAGGTTGCCTCAGTGTAAATCCCTGGTACACCCCCTCTCGAACGCTGCCTGCAGATCTGGGGGCCCCATCGCAAACAGGATCTGTTGCAACTGGAAAAGTGCAGAAAAGGGCGACAATGATGATGCGGGGGATGAAATGGCCGCTGTGTGAGGAACTGCAAGAAGACCGGGACTTTTCATCTTAGAAAAGAGACGGCTAAGGAGGGATGTGATAGCGGGCTATAAAATCATGGCCAGTGTGCAGAAAGTAAATAAGGACGTGTTATTGACTCCTTCCCACAACACAAGAACCAGAACGCAATGAAATTAGCAGGCAGCAGATTTAAAACAAACACAAGGAGGTCTTTCTTCACACAACGCACTGTCAACCTGTGGAACTCCTTGCCAGGGGATGTTATGAAGGCCAAGACTATAACTGGGTTCAAAAAAGTACTAGATAAATTCATGGCAGACAGGTCCATCAATGGCGTCCCTGGCCTCTGTTTGCCGGGAGCTGGGAATGGGCGACAGGGGATGGATCACTTGGTGATTCCCTGTTCTGTTCATTCCCTCTGGGGCACCTGGCACTGACCACGGTCGGCAGACAGGACCTTTGGGCTGACCCGGTCTGTTCTCTGCCCAAAGCGGAGCTGGTGATGCGGCGTCACAGCCCTGAGGTTATAGTGATTGGGGTTCTGTAATTGCCTTTCCGCTCGGTCGGGGCCTGCGTGGCCCCCAGCCCGCAGGGTGGATAGCAGCAGTCACCTCTGTCTCTCTTTAAATTCCAGCCTCCTGAGTGGCCGGATCTCCACCCTGAAGGATGAAACGGGAGCGGTGAGTTGCCCCCGGGGCTGCAGCGTGGGGAGCCGGGCTGCGGGAGCTGCGTGCCAGGTCGGCTGCATACCCAGCATTAAGGGTCCCTCCGTGGCACGAGGCATCTGGCAGCCCAGAGGTCACCTTGTCCGTGCAGAGCTCTCGAGTGCCTGCCAGGGGAGAGCGCCCCCCTGCTGAGCCCCCCGCCCCGCTCCCTGCCCCACAGCGCCTCCTAGCACCCCCCGGGGGCCTGCCCTGTCGAGCCCCTGCCCCACTCCCTGCCCCACAGCGTCCCCTAGCGCCCCACAGCGTCCCCTAGCACCCCACGGAGGCCTGCCCTGCCTGCCAGGGAGAGCGTCCCCTGCTGAGCCCCCCATAGCGCCCCCAGCACCCCACGGGGCCCTGCCCTACCTGTGAGGGGAACCCCCTTGCCACCGAGGACTGGGGCACTGGTTTG
The DNA here is from genome assembly GCF_015237465.2 of Chelonia mydas. NCBI lineage: Eukaryota > Metazoa > Chordata > Testudines > Cheloniidae > Chelonia > Chelonia mydas. The sequence goes on along the minus strand of NC_051263.2, from coordinate 1,003,656 downwards.
TACGGTCACCAGCCGCGCTTTGGAGACCTGCCCGTGTGGCACTGCCCCAAGGCGAGCTTGGGCCCCGCTGGGCTCCCAGCCATGGGGCCGTAGGCTGAGACGCGCGGAGTGCGGCTCGTGGGGCACTGTGTGTGCTGCTCCTGATGGGAGAGACGCCCCCTGACCCGCTCTCTGCCCCCCCAGATCTTCATCGACCGAGACCCCACCGTCTTTGCACCCATTCTCAACTTCCTGCGAACCAAGGAGCTCGACCCCAGGTATGGCACGGCACTGCGGGCGCTGACACCCTGGGCAGGGTGCAGGGAAAGCGTCTGACCCCCTGTGCCAGGGAGTCGAGGTGCACTGGGGCGTTCCTGGCTCCTCCTCCTCAGCAGCGGCCCCAGAAATGGGGAAAGGGGCGTCTGCCCAGCCCATCAGGGCTGCAGGCAGCGTCCTGGGTCTGTGTGGCGCCTGGCCCTGTGGGTCGTTGCCTGAGCCCCTGGGGCAGTGGGGGGCTCCCACACATCCAGGGGGTGCGCCCCGAACCCGGGCAAATCTGGTGTTGCCTTGTGCTGCTCCAGTCCCGGCCTCTGTCCTGACCTAGCCTGTCGCTGTGTCTTTCCAGGGGCGTCAACATCTCCCTGCTGCTGCATGAAGCTGAGTTCTATGGGATCACCCCGCTGGGTACGGCACGGGGGGGGACGGGATCACCCCGCTGGGTACGGCGCGGGAGGGGACGGGGGGACGGGATCACCCCGCTGGGTACGGCACGGGGGGGGACAGGGGGACGGGATCACCCCGCTGGGTACGGCACGGGGGGGACGGGATCACCCCGCTGGGAACGGCACAGGGGGGACGGGGGGACGGGATCACCCCACTGGGAACGGCACAGGGGGGACGGGATCACCCCGCTGGGAACGGCACAGGGGGGATGGGGGGACGGGATCACCCCGCTGGGTACGGCACAGGGGGGATGGGGGGACGGGATCACCCCGCTGGGTACGGCACAGGGGGGATGGGGGGACGGGATCACCCCGCTGGGTACGGCGCAGGAGGGCACGGGATCACCCCGCTGGGTACGGCGCGGGGGGGCGCGGAGGGGATGGGATCACCCCGCTGGGTACGGCATCGGGGGGACGGGATCACCCCGCTGGATACGGCACGGGGGGGGGGGCACAGGTCGGGGGGGGGGGTCTGCAGCTCACCCCATGCCCTCTCCTGCCCAGTGCGTCGCCTGCAGCTGCGTGAGGAGCTTGACCGCTCGGCCTGCGGGAGCGTCCTCTTCAATGGCTACCTGCCCCCCCCAGGTGGGTGCTGCGCCCCGGGTAGAGTGACGGAGGGGCGGAGACTCGCTGGGCTGGGTGGGGGGCGGAGACTGGCTGGGCGGGGCGGGGGAGGGATTGGGCGGGGCGGGGCGGAGACGGGCTGGGCAGGGAGGGGGAGGGGCTGGGCGGGGGCGGAGACGGGTGGGGTGGGGGAGGGGCTGGGCGAGGGAGGGGCGGGGCCCGGCTGGGCGGGGGGCGGAGACTGGCTGGGCGGGGGAGGGACTGGGCAGGGGCGGAGACGGGTGGGGCGGGGCGGGGGGCGGAGACTGGCTGGGCGAGGGAGGGGCTGGGCGGAGACGGGCGGGGCAGGGGAGGGGCTGGGTGGGGGCAGAGACTGGCTGGGCAGGGAGGGGTAGGGGCTGGGCGGGGGCGGGGGCGGAGACGGGCGGGGTGGGGGAGGGGCTGGGCGAGGGAGGGGCGGGGCCCGGCTGGGCGGGGGGCGGAGACTGGCTGGGTGGGGGAGGGACTGGGCAGGGGCGGAGACGGGTGGGGCGGGGCGGGGGGCGGAGACTGGCTGGGCGAGGGAGGGGCTGGGTGGAGACGGGCGGGGCGGGGGAGGGGCTGGGTGGGGGCGGAGACTGGCTGGGCGAGGCTGGGCGGGAGGGGCGGCTTGGCTCCGATGGGCCCCGCCCCCCCCGACGGTCCCACGGCCCCCCTCTTGCAGTGTTCCCCGCCAAGCGGCGTAACCGGCACAGCGTGGCAGGGCCGCAGGTGGCCGCCCGGCTGCACAGCGCCGCCGAGAGGGCCCCCGTGCGCCGCAGCAACACCCTGCCCCCCACCCTGGGCCAGGCCGGGCTGCTGGGCCGCCTGCTGGAGGAGCGGGGCCTCGGGGCAGGTACGGGGGCCCTGGGGGCGGGACTGGGGCAGCTCCTCGTTCTCCAGCTGCCTGGTCTGGAAGGGCACTGGGGGCTAGTGGTTACAGCGGGGCGAGGCGGGGGGGGGCGCCAGGACGCCTGGGTTCTGTCCCAGCTCTGGGTGGGGAGTGGGGTCTAGTGGTTACCATTGGGTGGGGAGGGGCTGGGAGCCGGGACTCCTGGGTTCTCTCCCTGGCTCTGGGTGGGGAGCGGGGTGTGGTGGTTAGAGCAGGGGCTCTGGAAGCCGGGACGCCTGGGTTCTCTCCCCAGCTCCGGGTGGGGAGCGGGGTCTGGTGGTTAGAGCAGGGGCCCTGGGAGCCGGGACGCCTGGGTTCTCTCCCCGGCTCCGGGTGGGGAGCGGGGTCTTGTGGTTAGAGCAGGGGCTCTGGGAGCCGGGACTCCTGGGTTCTCTCCCTGGCTCTGGGTGGGGAGCGGGGTCTGGTGGTTAGAGCAGGGGCTCTGGGAGCCGGGACGCCTGGGTTCTCTCCCTGGCTCCGGGTGGGGAGCGGGGTCTGGTGGTTAGAGCAGGGGCCCTGGGAGCCGGGACGCCTGGGTTCTCTCCTGGCCCTGTCACTGATCTGCCATGTGCCATCTGAGCCGTACTCCATTCCTCCTTTGTGCTGGTCTCTGCCCTCCCGCCCCAGGGCCGGCCAGTGACCCCGGCATGGTCCGAATCGTCTGCGGGCACCATAACTGGATCGCTGTGGCCTACGCCCAGTTCCTCGTGTGCTACAGGTAACCGCAGGGTCTCCTGCCTCCCCGGCCACGGGGGTCCCGCTGCAAACAGACCCCGGAGCCCCTGCCGCACAACCCTCCCTCTCCCCCCGGGCAGGGCTGGGGCGAGCCCCGGCTCCGAGCCCCGGTCTGACGCCTGCTCTGGCCCCCAGGATGAAGGAGACGTCGGGCTGGCAGCAGGTGTTCTGCAGCCCGCGGCTGGACTGGGTCATCGAGCGGGTGGCCCTGAACGCCAAAGTGCTGGGCGGGTCGCTGGGTGAGCAGGACAAGATGGTGGCCGTGGCCTCCTGCAGCGAGATCATCCTCTGGGCCCTGCCGGCCGATGGCAACGGCAGCGAGATCGGTGAGGGGGCGGGGGGCTCGGCAAGGGGTGGGGGGCAGGGGCGAGGGGCTCGGTGCGGGGGGCTCGGTGAGGGGTATGGGGGGCTGCGTGGAGGAGGAGCTCGGCGAGGGGGGCTGGGCAGGGTGGGGTATAGGGGGACTCAGCGCCGGGGGCTGGGTGGAGGAGGAGCTCGGCGAGGGGGGCTGGGCAGGGTGGGGTATAGGGGGACTCAGCGCGGGGGGCTGGGTGGAGGAGGAGCTCGGCGAGGGGGGCTGGACAGGGTGGGGTATGGGGGGGCTCAGCGCGGGGGGCAGGCGCTCGGGGCTCGGCGCGGGGGGGGCTGGGTGGAGGAGGAGCTCGGCGAGGGGGCTCGGCGAGGGGTGGGGTATAGGGGGGTTCAGAGAGGGGGGCTCAGGGTGGAGTATAGGGGGGCTCAGCCTGTGGGGCGAGGAGTGGGGTGTAGGGGGGCTCAGCGCGGGGGGGGCCCTGGGCAATCCCCCTCACGGCTCCTCTCCCCGGCCAGGCGTTTTCCACCTGGGGGTCCCGGTGGAGGCGCTTTTCTTTGTGGGCAGCCAGCTCATCGCCACCAGCCACACGGGCAAGATCGGCGTCTGGAACGCCGTCACCAAGCACTGGCAGGTGAGGGGGGTGGCCCGGGGGGGAGCTGCGGGCGGGGAGCGCACAGCAAAGAGCACTGGGGGCCGTGAGATGGGGCGGCTGTGGGGGAGCTGTGGGGGGACGCAGGGCGAGCGGGGGGCATGGCTGGGTGGGGAGCTGTGGGGGGGATGCAGGGCGAGCTGGGGGGGACGCAGGGTGAGCAGAGACCTGTGTGGGGGACGCAGGGCGAGTGGGGGGCATGGCTGGGCGGGGAGCTGTGGGGGGGACGCAGGGCGAGCGGGGGGCATTGCTGGGCGGGGAGCTGTGGGGGGGATGCAGGGCGAGCGGGGGGAAGCTGCGGGGGGATGCAGAGCGAGTGGGGGGCATGGCTGGGCGGGGAGCTGTGGGGGGGACGCAGGGTGAGCGGGGAGCTGTGTGGGGGACGCAGGGCGAGCGGGGGGCATGGCTGGGCGGGGAGCTGTGGGGGGGACGCAGGGCGAGCGGGGGGCATGGCTGGGCGGGGAGCTGTGGGGGGGACGCAGGGCGAGCGGAGAGCTGTGTGGGGGACGCAGGGCGAGCGGGGGGCATGGCTGGGCGGGGAGCTGTGGGGGGGACGCAGGGCGAGCGGGGGGCATTGCTGGGCGGGGAGCTGTGGGGGGGATGCAGGGCGAGCGGGGGGAAGCTGCGGGGGGATGCAGAGCGAGTGGGGGGCATGGCTGGGCGGGGAGCTGTGGGGGGGACGCAGGGTGAGCGGAGAGCTGTGTGGGGGACGCAGGGCGAGCGGGGGGCATGGCTGGGCGGGGAGCTGTGGGGGGGACGCAGGGCGAGCGGAGAGCTGTGGGGGGGACGCAGGGCGAGCGGGGGGCATGGCTGGGCGGGGAGCTGTGGGGGGGACGCAGGGCGAGCGGGGGGCATGGCTGGGCGGGGAGCTGTGGGGGGGACGCAGGGCGAGCGGAGAGCTGGGGGGGGGACGCAGGGCGAGCGGGGGGCATTGCTGGGCGGGGAGCTGTGGGGGGGATGCAGGGCGAGCGGGGGGAAGCTGCGGGGGGATGCAGAGCGAGTGGGGGGCATGGCTGGGCGGGGAGCTGTGGGGGGGGACGCAGGGTGAGCGGAGAGCTGTGTGGGGGACGCAGGGCGAGCGGGGGGGCATGGCTGGGCGGGGAGCTGTGGGGGGGACGCAGGGCGAGCGGAGAGCTGTGTGGGGGACGCAGGGCGAGCGGGGGGCATGGCTGGGCGGGGAGCTGTGGGGGGGACGCAGGGCGAGCGGGGGGCATGGCTGGGCGGGGAGCTGTGGGGGGGACGCAGGGCGAGCGGAGAGCTGTGGGGGGGACGCAGGGCGAGCGGGGGGCATTGCTGGGCGGGGAGCTGTGGGGGGGATGCAGGGCGAGCGGGGGGAAGTTGCGGGGGGATGCAGAGCGAGCGGGGGGCATGGCTGGGGGCAGCTGGGGGGGGACACTGTGAGCGGAGGGGGGTGTGGCTGAGCAGGTTCCTTCTTGGCCCCCGGCAGATCCAGGACGTGGTTCCCATCAGCAGCTACGACGCGGCCGGCACCTTCCTGCTCCTGGGCTGCCACAACGGCTCCATCTACTACGTGGGTGAGCGGGGCGGGGGCGGCCTGGGGCGGGCACAGCCTGGGGCGGGCACAGCCTGGGGCGGGCACAGCCTGGGGGCGGGGTGGGGCAGGGCGGGGCAGCCTGGGGGGCGGGGCAGGGGCAGCCGCTCGCCCACCAGGGCCAGGCTCTGCCAGTTGTGGAGGGGCCCCGCGGGGGCAGGGGCGGAGCTGGGAGCTGATCCCCGTCCCCTGCGTCCCAGCCCGGTGCACTACCCACGAGGCTGCGTGGTGATGGGTTGGGGGGGGGTCTCTTCTGAGCCCCCGGCCTGGGCCTCGCCGAGCCCTGTTGCCGCCTTGTGCCGACGGGCGTGTCTCAGGAGGGGCCGGGCACCAGGCCAGGGGCAGGCCCTGTGGGCGGCGTGGGCATCGCTCTGGCCCCGCCGGGCTGACGGGGGCTGGGGCTGCCCTGACACGTGCCCCCCGTCCCCAGATGTGCAGAAGTTCCCCCTGCGCATGAAGGACAACGACCTGCTGGTGACGGAGCTGTACCGCGACCCCTCGGAGGACGCTGTCACCGCCCTCAGCGTCTACCTCACCCCCAAGACAAGTAAGGGGCCTGCCCCAGCCCTGCCCCCCGCCCCCCCCCGCCACTCCGGCCAGCCGCAGAATCCGGGATTCAGCCTCAAGCTGCGGAAGGAAAAGGATTTGTCCCCGGCCATCCAGGGAGTCAATAACGAACCCAGGAGTCCTGGCTCCCAGCCCCCCCTGCTCTAACCACTAGAGCCCACTCCCCTCCCAGAGCTGGGGAGAGAACCCAGGGGTCCTGGCTCCCAGCCCCTCTCCCCACCCGCCCTGTTGTGGTTCCCATAGTGCATTTGATGTTCCAGCTTCCCTCCCCGTGGCCCCCCACTGAACCATGGCTTGAGGGCGGGGCCCTAACCCGGCGGGGGGGACGGGGGGAGCTCTCCCCGGCTGACATGGGGCCCCACAGGCGACAGCGGGAACTGGATCGAGATCGCCTATGGCACCAGCTCGGGGACGGTGCGGGTGATCGTGCAGCACCCGGAGACCGTGGGCTCGGGGCCCCAGCTCTTCCAGACCTTCACCGTGCACCGCAGCCCCGTCACCAGGATCATGCTGTCCGAGAAGCACCTCATCTCGGGTAGGTGCCGCCGGGCAGCGGGGCTGGGGGGGGCTGTGCTGAGGGGCACCGGCTGGGCGAGGGGAGGGGACCCAGGGCTGGGACAGCATGGGCTGCAGGTCGGGAGTGAGGGGCACCGGCTGGGCTAGCGGGAGGGGTGGGTAGCAGGGGGCTGTGGGTCAGGAGTGAGGGGCGCTGGGCCTAGTTCCAGCTGGTGCCCTGTTCGTGACGGGGGAAGGGAACCCCTTAGGCAAGGGGGTTCAGGGAGCCTTCGGTTAAATGAGTCTGTCCCCCTGGCCTCCAGTCTGTGCCGATAACAACCACGTCCGCACCTGGACGGTGACGCGCTTCCGCGGCATGATCTCCACCCAGCCGGGCTCCACCCCGCTGGCCTCCTTCAAGATCCTGTCCCTGGAGGACATTGACGGGCACGCGGGCTGCAGCGCTGGCACCGACATTGGTGGGTGATGCCAGGGGGTGACGGCGCTGGGGGGCGGGAGGGGCAGGGGGCGCGGTGACGGCGCTTGGGAACAGGGTGGGGGGGCAGGGGGCGCGGTGACGGCGCTCGGGAACGGGGTGGGGGCGCAGGGGGGCAGGGGGCGCGGTGATGGCGCTCGGGAACGGGGTGGGGGCACAGGGGGGCAGGGGACACGGGGGGCAGGAGGCGCGGGCGTGTCCCTGCCCTAGGGCAGAGGCCAGGGGCACTGACCGGCGGCTCTCGGCAGGGCCCTTCGGGGAGCGGGACGATCAGCAGGTTTTCATCCAGAAGGTGGTTCCGGACGCCAGCCAGGTCTTCGTGCGTCTCTCCTCCACCGGCAAGAGGTACCCGGGGGGCCCCGAGCCTGGGTCAAGGGGCCACACGGCCCGGCCAGGGGTAGGGTGGGGTCACGTGGCTCGCTGCTGCCCGCTGTGGCTGGCGCTGCATCTGGCGGTGGAGGCTCCGTGGTGGAGGGACCCCAAGGGATGGGGGGTGACGGAGCCTCTCTGTACAAAGGGGGAGACGGGCACCGGGAGGGCGGGCTCTGCCCGAGGTCCCACGGGGCCCGTGGCTGAGCCGGGGGAAAGAACCCAGGCGTCCTGGCCCCCAGCTCCCGCCCTGCCCCTGCCCCAGGATCTGCGAGGTGCGCTCCGTGGACGGCACGGCCATCACCGCCTTCACGGTGCACGAGTGCGAAGGCTCCAGCCGCATCGGCTCCCGCCCGCGCCGTTACCTCTTCACGGGCCACGCCAACGGCAGCCTGCAGATGTGGGACCTGACCACGGCCATGGAGATGCTGGGCAAGCCGCCAGGTACCCGTCGCCTTCCCACCCCCCCGGCCCCTGTGCTGCAGGGGGCTCCCTGGCACTGCGGGGTGCTCCCCCCCCGGCGCGTGGCGGCCTGACCTGTGCTCTGCCCCCTCTCTTCCAGAGGTGGGGGGCCTGACGGAGGAGGAGCTGCTGCAGCAGCTGGAGCAGTGTGACCTGGCCCTGACGCGCACCCCGGACATGAGCCCAGCTTGCTCCTTCGCCCACCCCGGCACACCCCGGGCCTCCAGCACCAGGTACAGGGGGCCCCGGGGAGCCCAGGGCTGCGGGCTGGGCTCCTGCTGGCAGAGCTACGCCGGGTCTGGGGGGCGCCCGGTTAAACTGGGCTCCACACGCTGGCGCCTCACAGCCGAGCCGGTGCTGGCCGCCCCGGGCCCATGTGGGGCTGCAGATTGCTGCTCAGTTCTGCGTGAGCTCTGCCTGCCTGGCTGGCTAACGCCCGGCCCCTCTCCTCTCCCGACAGCCTCCAGTCCCAGGGGAGCGACGGCGCCCGAGACAGACCCGCCAAGGGGGCTGGCAGCGCCGGGCTCCTGCTGAGTGCTGCCCGCGGGAGCCTGCTGCTGCCCAGGGCCCACGAGGGCCCCTTCGCGGCGCTGACGGCCAGCCAGAGCTCCCTGAACTGCGGTGACGGCCCCGCGCTGGAGCCCTGCCCCCGGCGGCCGGCGGATGGACCGGATGGCGACCCCCGGGCTCCCCACGGGCTGCGTGGCGGGGGCAGCTTCGTCGAGCGGTGCCATGAGCTGGCCCGCTCCTCCGGGCTCGAGGCCAGGCGGCCTGGCCCGGTCGGGGAGCCCGACGGAGGGCGCCTTGGAGCAAAGGGCAAGGTCCTGCTACGTGCCCCCGGCATGCCGGCCCGCAGGCCCTCCGGAGCCAGCCCCACCCCCTCTGTCAGGACCCTGCCCCCTGCCCTGCCGGGGTCTGGCTCCTCCTCCCCCTCGGTGGCCAGCGAGGCCCTGCCCATCGTCCCGCTGGCAGCGCCCAAAGCCCGGCTGAACGAGACCTCATTTTAGCATCCGCGGAGGGGCCTGGGGACTCTGGCCCGGCCGGGACTGACTCACCACGGAGGCCTTACGCCCACTGCCCGACTCGGGCTCTGCTCAGCTTAGCCCGCTGGCCGATGCCCTGGACTCTTCCACCTGTGGGACCTGCCGCAAGCCGTGTGGGGCGGGGGCCGGATCCCACTGCAGCCGCCTCCTGCTGGGGCTGGCAGGGAAAGGGGGGGCTGCCCCCCTGGGGCGGGCCTGGGACCGTCCGCGAGGCAGGATCGCGCTCTATTCACAGAGCAATGGGTTCGCTGGTCTTCCTCCTCCTGGGGGCTCCCTCTGCCCCCCTCCCCTGCCCCCTCTGTGCCCTGCGGGTGCCCACGCACCCTGCATGGTGCTGGGCCCCTCAGGTGCTGGCTCAGTGGTCTGGGGCAGCTGCACCCAGGAGGGGCAAATCCTAATGCAGGTGTGGAAAGGCTGGTAGGCGGGGCCTAAGCCTCGTGGCTCCTCCCAGCCCTTAGCAAGCCAAAGCCTATTGGCAGCAATAGGGGGCGCTGTGCTGGGGGTGGGCCCCGCTGCCTGTTTCAATAGGGGGCTTCCATGGCAAATACACCCGCATTCCCGCTCCGCCTGCGTGTCTGTGTCTGGGGGCCGGGCCCCCCGCTCAACCTCAGTGGCCTGCTGAACTCGCGGTGCGGTCCAGCCCCCTCTCCTGGCAGCTAAGGGCGGGCTCCAGGCCTGTCCCTCGGCAGCAGGCGTGGGGCGGGCCCAGCTCCCTGGCACACCTGTGGGGCCCGATCCCTGCGTGTGGGGCCCCGGGCGTTACTGGAACACGCAGGGTTGGCCAGGCCCCACACCCAGCCGGCAACTCTGTCCCTGTTCCGGGCCAGGCTGGGACAGGAGCCGGCCCTGTGGGAGCTGTGGCTGAAAGCCAGGAAGGGGGAGAGCTGGGGGGCGAGTGGCTGAGCAGGGGAGGGGCCTCCTGAGGTCCCCCAAAGCCTAAGTCCCCCTCGGCCCTCGGGGGGCCTAGGCCCTGTGCAAACTCCTGTGACGGGGGCTGGCTGCTCCGGAACAGCATCAGCCCCCGTCCATCCTGGCCCGTGCTGAGGGCTAAGCCGAACAGCATGGGCTACCTGGGAGAGCTGGGGCTGGCCCATGGTGCCCTCTGGGGGAGGGGCAGGCAGGAGGTTCCCCCAGCGGCCTGGGGCTCGAGCCAGCCCAGCTGCGCCCCGTCCCCGCAGCCCGGTGCTCCTGGGCGCCAGGTAACCCTGACACTCACCCGGGGGTGCTGGGAGCATGGTAGATTCTGGGGTTCGGGGCACTTCCTGCGGCCGCACCGCACCCTGGGGTGACACCGGCCCCTCGTGCGCTGTGTGCCCGGCGTAGCCCAGGCTGACCCGTGCCCGGGGCTCCCCAGTGGCCATGCCAGCGGGACGTGACTGAGCCCTGTGCTGGGCACCATCGGGCATCGTCACACGCCCGGACGCAGGGGCAGCAAGGGGCTGACGGACCCCCTGGCCTCGTGGCTAATCCCGCCAGCCTGCAGCCTGAGTGTGATTGGTCAGCGTGCAGGGAAACGGAGCGGGGATGTCAGAGTGGGATTTTATACTGTGCGTGCCCCCGGCGAGCCGCACGTGCCCCCGGCGTGCCCCCGGCGAGCCGCACGTGCCCCCGGCGTGCCCCCGGCGAGCCGCACGTGCCCCCGGCGTGCCCCCGGCGAGCCGCACGTGCCCCCTGCGTGCCCCCGGCGAGCCGCACGAGCCCCCGGCGAGCCGCACGCGCCCCGTGCGCACACATGGACACACTTCACTCTTATGTGCCCCATTGAAAGTCCATTGAAACTACCCCGTGCTTGGCCCTCCAAGCCCCGTCCCTGCGCCCACCTCCATACGCCCCCGAACACCCAGTTTGGGCCAGGGGAGCAGCGCCCGCCCTACAGGCCCCCCACCTGCTCTGTCCCGGGGCCTGCAATGGTGCCTCAGCTGTCGCTGCCGGGGGGGCTCGCTGGGCACCCCCGGGTGAGGGGGAGGTTGTGGGCACCTGGCAAGGTTGGCAGCAGGGGCCTGAGGCTGCCCAGGACGGGACCCCCCCGCCCCCACCCCCCGGGCCCTTCCGGCCTGTTTCTATAACAGCCTGTGAGTCAGCTGGAGCCGAGCCTGTGCAGGGCTAGTAACCGGGGCCAATGCAACACCTGGGCGGCTTCGGGGGGGGGGGGAGCCCGGACACCTGGGTTCTGTTCCTATCTCTGCGACTCCCTGCAGGGCCTCGGGCAAATCCCTCCCCCTGCCCCTCCTTTGCACTTCTGATTCCCCATTTCTAAAACAGAAATCAGAATATACTGACCTAGTCCGTCGGCCGGTTTCTGCCTCTGCCCCACAGAGCTCCTGGCCTGCAGAGAGGGTGGGTTGTTCTCCCCATGGCAGAGAGGGACTGAGGCCCAGGGTCACACCGCATCTGGGGGGGAGTGAGCCAGGGGCATGTGCAGGACCCTAGGGGGGCTGTGCACCAGCAGGGGCGTCCGTGGCTTCCCCCCGGCGCTTTGGCAGGGTGTGGGGTGTGGGGCCCTGCACGAGGAGGCCCATCTCTCTGCTTCACCCACTCCAGCCAGTCTGACTGCAGGAGACGGGGCTAGGGGTTGCGCCCTCCTGTCAGCCTTGGACCCCCGCCACTGTCTCTGGGTGCCCAGCTCCCCACAAAGCCCAGAACATCTGGTGCCCCCGCCTAGAGAGCAAAAGGGGGGGGGCAGCGTTCCCATCCAAGCAGCAATGCCTGGGGAGGGAGGCAGCAGGCGCCCACTGGCAGAGAGGGGTAGGAACTTGGGCATGGTGACATTTGAGGTAGCAGCAGAGCCAGGGAGAGAACCCAGGAGTCCAGGCTCCCAGCCCCCTGCTCTAACCCACTAGCCCCCACTCCTCTCCCAGAGCCAGGGAGAGAACCCAGGAGTCCGGGCTCCCAGCCCCCTGCTCTAACCACTAGCCCCCACTCCTCTCCCAGAGCCAGGGAGAGAACCCAGGAGTCCGGGCTCCCAGCCCCCTGCTTTAACCCACTAGCCCCCACTCCTCTCCCAGAGCCAGGGAGAGAACCCAGGAGTCCGGGCTCCCAGGCCCCTGCTCTAACCCACTAGCCCCCACTCCTCTCCCAGAGCCAGGGAGAGAACCCAGGAGTCCGGGCTCCCAGCCCCCTGCTCTAACCCACTAGCCCCCACTCCATTTCCACACGGCACCTCCTCCCTCTGCTCCCTTCCCAGCCCCTCAGGCCCCCTTCCCCAGAGGCTCAGCCCTCCGGGATATCCCCCCTCTGCCAGGGCGGGGGGGGGGGAGCCTCTGCATCCCTGGGGGGCTGGACGCCTGGGTCCTCAGCAGGGAGGACTCTGCTGCCTGTGTGCCAGGCCACCCACCACCTCTGCACCTCGATCAGGCGGTGCCCCCCTGCTCCCCACTTGCCCCTCCCCCACGGCCCCCTCCCTCCGCGCGGCCCTTGGCACCTGGTTGCCATGCAGGATGTTGCTCCCGGAGGCAGTTGCTTAGCAACCAGCTCGGGCAGCTGCAGATGGAGACTGGGGGGGGAGGGGGGCCCCCCCCGGGTTCGCCTGGAGCGTCCCCGGGCCGGGCTGCGCGGGGCGGTTCTAGGCGCTTCCAGGCGGCGGGCGGGGCTCAGAGCCCGCCCCTCCCCGTGGCCTCAGGTACCGGCTGGAGCGCGGCCAGGGACCGACCCACGGAGACAGCCCCCCCGTGACACCCCCAGGGCCTCCTCGCACACTCACCTCCACCCTCCCTATTGCACACTCGTCCCCATCCCGATTGCACGCTCGCTCATAGCCCCATTGCACACTCGTCCCTTGCACACTCACTCCAGCCCCCCTGCACATTCCCCGCCAGCGGGCGGCCCGACACTCTCGCGTCCCTCGCACGTTCACCCCCCAGATGCTCGTCCCTTGCACGCGCCCCCTTTGCACACTCACGCGCGCGGGGTTCGGCCGCTGCCCAGGCCCGCTCTCGCCCTTCCGCGGCTGGAGCCCATCGGGGGGGGCCTTGGAGCCGCCCCCCCCAACGCGCGGCTCCGTCTCCCCAGCCAGCTCCAGCCGGCCCGGAAGGAGCCGTGACGTGCCGGCTGCTCCCGATGCAGTGCGTGGTAGGTGCCCCCCTGCGGGAGTGGGGGGCCGCGAACCCAGGCGTCCGGGGGGGGGGTGGTCGAGCGCGGGGTTGGGGCGGGGGGACCCCACTGCGCATAGAGGCCCCCCCTCCAGCTCCTCCCGCCAGCCCCGGAGACAGCAGCTCCCTTTGCACCCCCCGACTCCCCCATGGGGCAGAGCCCCGCTGCGCGGTACCGGCCCTGCAACAAGCCCCCGCTCAGAGCCCGGTCATTGTTCACAAGGGGAGAGGGGCAGGACTCCTGGGTTCTCGCCTGACCCTTCCTCTCTCTGGGCCTCAGTTTCTCTGTCGGTAAAATGGGGACATTGACTGTCACCTGCCCTCAGGATATGGGGGGACCCTGAATTACCCCCGTCACCTTCTCTCCCAGGAACTGCCCCCCTCCGCACCCCTCCCCCAGGCTCCCCTGGCTGGGGATGAGGGTTCTTGGGGATCCCCCCCACCGTGAAAAATCTGTGTTCATAGAACTGTGGGACCCCCGGGCTGGGACTGCGGGCCAGGAGTGAGGGGCACTGGCAGGGCTGGGGGGCAGCAGGGGGCTGCAGGTAGGAAGTGAGGGGCAGCGGCAGGGCTGGGGGGCAGCAGGTAGGAAGTGAGGGGCAGCGGCAGGGCTGGGGGGCAGCAGGGGGCTGCAGGTAGGAAGTGAGGGGCAGCGGCAGGGCTAGGGGGCTGCAGGTAGGAAGTGAGGGGCAGCGGCAGGGCTGGGGGGGAGCAGGGGGCTGCGGGTCGGGAGTGAGGGGTACCGGCAGGGCTGGGGGGCAGCAGGGGGCTGCGGGTCGGGAGTGAGGGGCAGCGGCAGGGCTGGGGGGCAGCAGGGGGCTGCGGGTCGGGAGTGAGGGGCACTGGCAGGGCTGGGGGGCAGCAGGGGGCTGCAGGTAGGAAGTGAGGGGCAGCGGCAGGGCTGGGGGGCAGCAGGGGGCTGCAGGTAGGAAGTGAGGGGCAGCGGCAGGGCTAGGGGGCTGCAGGTAGGAAGTGAGGGGCAGCGGCAGAGCTGGGGGGGGCAGGGGGCTGCGGGTCGGGAGTGAGGGGCACGGGCAGAGCTGGGGGGAGTCCCGCTGTCCCTGCTGACGTCGTGCTCATGTCACTGGGGGCTGCTGACGGCAGCGAGGGGGGCAGGCGCACCCATTGGATACGTGTCCCCCCGCCCCCTCCCCGGGGCTGTTCACGCCTGGGGGGCGATGGAGGGGCCCACGTGGTGGGGGTGTCACATCTCTTCCTGCCTGGCGCTGGGTGGGTATGGGGGGGTCTGGGATCCTGCGCTACACCTGGGATGGACCCTGCCCTGGTGAGGGGCAGGGCTGGGGGTGCAGGTCTCAAATCTGGGATCCCCTTTGGGGGGTGCTGGGCAGCTGGAGTGTCCCCCCCTTCTGCCAGGCAGCCCAGGGCCTGGAAAGCGGGGGGCTGCGGATCAGGAGTGAGGGGCACTGGCAGAGCTGGGGGGGAGTCCAGGGGTCGCTGCCAACCCACCTGGCCTGGGGCAGCAGCTCGGGGCAAAGTGGGGACCTGATCCCCTCCCGTGTCTGTCCAGAGGGGCGTGGAGCCAGCCCCAGGTTCCCCCCAGCCCCATGGGAACTGGGGATCCCCACGCGGAGAGACGGGGGGGCGGGGCCTGGAAGGGGACAGGGAGTGGGGAGGGGTCTGTCCCTGTAGTTGTGGAAGGAGGGGGAGGGGCTCGCCCTGCAGTTGGGGGGAGGGAGGTGGAGAGGGGGCGGGGCTCGCCCTGCAGCTGGGGGCGGGTGGAATCGGGGAGCCCCGCCCCTCACCCTGTCCCCCCCCCCGTCCCCCCCCAGCAGGTGGACCTGGAGCTGCGGGTGGAGAAGCTGGATGTGAAGATGGTGCCTGGGGGCGCTGGCAGGGAGGGGCTGGGCCCGGGCCCGGGCCAGGAGGCCAAGGAGGACCATGAGGAGCGAGTCCTGGCCATGCTGGGCATAGCGGGCACCGTGCTCAACCTGCTGGTCATCATCTTCGTCTACGTCTACACCACCGTCTAGCGCCGGCCCGGGCCCCGCCAGGGCCCTGCCAGCCAGAGACACCCGCGCTGGGGCCCCACCAGCCAGCCAGAGACACCCACGCCGGGGCCCCACCAGTCGGAGACACCCGCGCCGGGGCCCCGCCAGCCGGAGACACCCACGCCGGGGCCCCACCGGTCGGAGACACCCGCGCCGGGGCCTCGCCAGCCAGCCGGAGACACCCACGCCGGGGCCCCACCGGTCGGAGACACCCGCGCCGGGGCCTCGCCAGCCAGAGACACCCGCGCCGGGGCCCCACCAGCCAGCCAGAGACACCCGCGCCAGGGCCCCACCAGCCAGCCGGAGACACCCGCGCCAGGGCCTCGCCAGCCAGAGACACCCGCACCGGGGCCCCGCCAGCCGGAGACACCCGCGCCAGGGCCCCACCAGCCAGCCGGAGACACCCGCGCCGGGGCCCCGCCAGCCAGCCAGAGACACCCGCGCCGGGACCCCGCAGCCGGAGACACCCGCGCCGGGGCCCCACCAGCCAGCCAGAGACACCCGCGCCGGGGCCCCGCCAGCCAGAGACACCCGCGCCGGGGCCCCACCAGCCAGCCAGAGACACCCGCACCAGGGCCCCGCCAGCCAGAGACACCCGCACCGGGGCCCCGCCAGCCGGAGACACCCGCACCAGGGCCCCGCCAGCCAGAGACACCCGCGCCGGGGCCCCGCCAGCCAGAGACACCCGCGCCGGGGCCCCGCCAGCCAGCCAGAGACACCCGCGCCAGGGCCCCACCAGCCAGCCAGAGACACCCGCGCCGGGACCCCGCAGCCGGAGACACCCGCACCGGGGCCCCACCAGCCAGCCAGAGACACCCACGCCGGGGCCCCGCCAGCCAGAGACACCCGCGCCGGGGCCCCGCCAGCCGGAGACACCCGCACCGGGGCCCTGCCAGCTGGAGACACCCGCGCTGGGGCCCCGCCAGCCAGCCAGAGACACCCGCGCCAGGGCCCCGCCAGCCAGCCAGAGACACCCACGCTGGGACCCCGCCAGCCAGAGACACCCGCGCCGGGGCCCCGCCAGCCAGCCAGAGACACCCACGCTGGGGCCCCGCCAGCCAGCCAGAGACACCCGCGCCGGGGCCCCACCAGCTGGAGACACCCACGCCAGGGCCGCGCCGGGGTCTGGCCAGCCAGCCGGTGACACCCACACCGGGGCCCGCCCAGCCAGCCAGAGACACCCACGCCCCTGCCATGCCAGGGCCCCACCAACCAGAGACAGCTGCACCAGGGCCGTGCTGGGGCCCCGCCAGCCAGAGACACCCGTGCCAGGGCCAGGCAGGGGTCCAGCCAGCCAGAGACACCCGCACCAGGGCCACGCTGGGGTCCAGCCAGCCAGAGACACCCGTGCCAGGGCCACGCTGGGGTCCAGCCAGCCAGAGACACCCGTGCCAGGGCCCTGCCAGCCAGAGACACCCGCACCAGGGCCACGCTGGGGCCCCGCCAGCCAGCCGGTGACACCTGCGCCAGAGCCGCACCGGGAGCCTGATGGGGCCTGGAGGGTGCCCACGGGGCAATGAGACGCTCTCCCACCTTCCGTGTGTGTGCCCCAGACCCTGCCCCTGGGCACACGGAGATCTGCCCCTGCCAGGCACCCAGCGACTGGCCACCCCCACGCAGCAACAAGCACAAGGGACTGGCCCCCCCCGGACAGCGAGGGGGCACTGGGGGCCCAGATTGAGCCTACTGCCCGGCCCCCAAAGCCCGGAGCCCGCGGACCCGTGAGAGGAGATACCAGCAGCGCGAGCCAGGACAGGGACTGTGCTGTGGGTGGGGGAGGTGCACGGGGCTCTGAGCTGGGGGGCCAAGGGGGTGTTTGGGGTGATTTTGCCCTGGCGGAGATGCCAGGGACAGGGTCTGTTCTAAACAGTGATTCTGAGCTGGTGGAGCCCAGCCCGGCCTGGCACTCTTGGGACCCGCTCTGCGGCCTCTGGGGGAAGTGCTGAGCACCCACCATTCCCAATCCCGACCCCCCAGACCCTGTCCAGGCCACCCAGAGCCCCCCAACAGCTGAGTCTGCGCCAGGCTGGGGGGCTGAGACCCCCCTTTTCACCCCTGAGCCCTGAGCCAATGCCAGGCCCATGGCTTATAAGTGCAGCCTCTGGAACAGCTTGTGGGGCCAGGTGGGAGCCGGCGCCCCCGAGGGGAAAGGCCCTGGGCCCCATTCCCTGCCCCCTTCCAGTCACATCGCCCCAGTGGTCGGTTGTCGAGATTCTCTGTTTTTGTGGGCTGTCGGCTCTTTCCTGGCTCATCAGAGGGACCTGCCCTGCACCCGCAGCCTTAACCCACAGCCGCCCCACAGGACGGGGCACCTACCCCATGGGGGGTCCAGCTGCCACTGCCCCAAGGAGGGGACGGGGGCTCTTCCCATCCAAGTGCTTTATGGGGTGTCAGACAGCCGCGCTGGCTTGGCGGGGCTCTGTGCAGCCCCCGGCACTCTCCGGCCTTCCTCTCCGAGCACTCGGGGGGGGGGGTATCCCTGCCCCCCACCCCGCCGTGCAGAGCCTGGGGAATGAACACAGTCCAACTCCTCCCTGGGGAGGAGAATTGCTCCCCACTTCCCAGGCCGGCACTGGGGCGAAAGCTCCTTGCAAGGGGGCTGCGAAGTCCGGCGGAGTCTGGGCCCCTTTCCAGCTGCAGCCGGCTGGGCATGTCCGGGGGGCACTGAGTGAGCCTGCAGGGTGAGCCCCTCACCGGCCCAGAGAGCCAGGAGAGTCCCCGAGGCCCCTGCCCAGGGGGGCCCCTGGCTCTCGACCCCCCAAACACAACGGCCTGAGCTGGGAAGAGTTCCAGACTTTTCTACCCCCTGCCCCCGGTTCTTCCATGCCCGGCGTTTGCTCTGGCGAGGGAATTGTGCCAAACACGTGTGTGTGGGGGGGTCTTTGTTCTCCTGCCGGGGTGGGGGGGAGCTTTTGTACCTATCCTGTGGGAAATGGTGGTTTTATATGCAAGGGGGGGGGTGAAACAATCACAATGAAATATTGATGGACTTCAGCCCCCGGGTGCTGGAATTGTTGCTGGAGGCGGGAGCGGGTGCATGGAGCCCCTGGGCCACCCCCCGGGCTCTGGCGGGGTGTCTCCGTGTCGCGGATCCGCCGTCCTGAGGAGGAACGTCTCCAGCGTGCCAGAGCCCCAGCGCCGGCCACGCAGCCTCCCGGCCGGAGTCCTCCGGCCAGGCCCACCGGGCCCGGCTCCAGGCCAGAGGCTCATCCGCTCCACAGGGCCTGACGCACCCAGCCCGGAGCCGGGGGCACCCAGGCCGCCTGGCCAAAGGCGGGTTCACTGGGCCCCAGGAGTGGGAGCTCTCAGCTTGGCCTGGAGACCCCGAGGTTAAGACGTCCTCTGTCCTGGCGTTTCTCCTCTGTCTGTCCGTCCTTCTGCCTGTCCCCGCCCCGCATCAGGCACCTTGCGGCCCCATCGTCCAGCTCTGCAGAGCCCTGCTGAGCTCCCGGGCCCCAGCGGCTGGGGATTCCCGGCCTCCGGGGTCAGCAGTCAGGCCGGGAAGCTCCGTTCTCTCTCTGGACCCTCCATTGACCCGGCTGGGCTCAGGACCCATCCGTCCCAGCCCCTCCCATCTCTGTGCCACCCCCCAGAGTGGCTTTAACCCCTTTGCACCCGCTGGGTAGCTAGGCCAAGTGCTGAGGGAAACTGAGGCACGCATTGGCACCATCAGATGCTGGCTGTTCTGTCAGCCCCTCGCCTTCCTCCTATTGCCACTGGCTACAGCAGGGGCGGAGGGGCTGCCCATGGGAGGTGGGTGGGCTTTGCAGAGCAAGCCCAGCCAGCAGGGCCAGCTCCTGTCCCGTGGGGCTGGCTTGGCCCCCGCTCTGGCCACAGGCTGGCAGATGAGGCCTGACCCCCACCCCACAGCCCAGAAACAATACAGGCGGGAACAGTTAGAAGGGGGTGGGAGGTGGGCTGGAGCCAGGACTCCTGGGTTCTCTCCCCAGCTCTGGGAGGGGCTGGTGGATCAGAGCAGGGGGCTGGGAGCCAGGACTCCTGGGTTCTCTCCCCGGCTCTGGGAGGGGCTGGTGGATCAGAGCAGGGGGCTGGGAGCCAGGACTCCTGGGTTCTCTCCCCGGCTCTGGGAGGGATGGCTGGTGGTCGTTGGGGTGGGAGCCTGGACTTCTGGGTTCTCTCCCAATCTGTCCCCTGGGGCCCAGGGGTGACTCCCCCTCTCCCGCTCGGCCCCGCCCAGGGTTGCAGCCCCCTCCAGGCACCTGCGCTGCGGGGCCCCTCCCCGGCCCCCGGCCATTGGCTGCGGGGAGGGAGGGCCGGGGACCGGGCCTGGCCGGGCTCCCATTGGCCGGGCGGCGAGGAGCCGGCTCCGCCGCTTCGCTCTTGTCTCCTGCCGGAGGGAAGCCCGAGCCGCGTCCCCCCTGCACCCCGAGCCCCCCCGAACCCCTGCACCCCGAGCCGCGCGCTCCAGGGCCCCCTAGCCCCCCCGAACCCCGAGCCGCGCGCTCCAGGCCCCCCCTGCACCCCCCCCGAGCCGCGCGCTCCAGGCCCCCCCTGCACCCCGAGCCCCTGGACCCCCCCCGAGCCGCGCGCTCCAGGCCCCCCCTGCACCCCGAGCCCCTGGACCCCCCCGAGCCGCGCGCTCCAGGCCCCCCCTGCACCCCGAGCCGCCCCCCCGAGTCCCCCCTGCACCCCGAGCCGCCCCCCCGAGCCCCTAGGGCCCCCCGCACCCCTCCCCGCGTTCCCCCGCGCACCCCTCCCCGCGCGCTCCAGGGCCCCCTCCCCGCGCCCCCGCCGCCGCCCCCGCCCCGGGGGATGCCCTGGGGCTCCCCGCCAGGATGCAGCCCCCCGCCCTGGCTGCCCTCACCCTGCTGGCCTCGCTGCAGCTGCTGGAGGTGCGAGGGGAGGGCGCGGCTGGGTCCCAGGTGCTGAGCCCCGCCCCCAGGGACCAGCCCCCCCGGCCTGGCCGCCCCGTCCCCGCTGGGCCCCAACCCCCCCGTCTGGAGAAGCGCAGCCGGACCCTGGCCCGTCGGGGGCAGCGAGCACCCAAGGCAGCCAGGTGAGTGGGGGGAGGTTGGGGGCCACCAGGGGCCATGGGCTCAGATCTGTCTCCACCCCCCCCACTGCTCCCTGCCCCTCGCCTGGCCCCCCTCCGCCCCCCACCCATCTCCCCTCGCTCCCTGCCCCTCGCCTGGCACTCCAGCCCCAGAGCCCAGGCCGGGAGGGAGAGCGACACCCCCAGCCTCTGGAGTGTGGGGGGCTTGGCAGGGGCTGGCTCCACATCCGGGACCCCCGGCCTGGCAGAGCAAAGGGGGGTCCTAAGGGGGCCGAGCTGCCCTGAGCGCCCAGGCTGGAGGAGCCCAGAGCTGGGGGGCAGGGGCCGAGTGGGGGGTGGAATCCCAGGGTGGGACGCTCCGTGCAGGGGCTGGGCGGTGTCTGTTCCCCCCGTCAGGCCGCGGGGGGTGGCCGGGGCCCGGGCTCGGCTCCATCTGGAAACACGCTCAGGGGCCAGGCAGGCGCTGAGCTGGCAGACCAGCCCCCCTCCCCGTGGGGCGGGGCTGCTGTGCCCGCCCCCTGCCTGCCCCCACCCACCCCTCCGCCCCGGCCCCCACCTGCCCTCGCCCCCCGCCCCTCCCCTGCCCCCGGCTCCCTTAGGGAAGGCACCGGAATGGGCCTCTTCCCACCCAAATTGAGCAGGTGCCATGACCCCCGCGAGGTCCTAGAGCTGTGACCCCTGCCCAGCCCCGCCGGTGCCCCTCACGCCCGACCCGCAGCCCCCCGCCAGCCCAGCCCAGCCCCGCCAGTGCCCCTCACGCCCGACCCATGCCCCTCACGCCCGACCCGCAGCCCACCGCCAGCCCGGCCCTGGGCTCCCCGCAGCCCCGCCGGTGCCCCTCACGCCCGACCCGCAGCCCCCCGCCAGCCCGGCCCTGGGCTCCCCCCGAGCTCTGCCAGTGCTGAGGGAGGGGGGTCTGGGGAATTTGCATTTGAGGGGGTTTTGGCCCATGGCTGCCCCAAAGGGAAATGCCTTCAAACTGCACCCAGAGGGGATGGGGCCAGACCTGGCAGGGAGGGGCTCAGGCTCCAGGGCGAGGTGCTGTGGGGGATAGAGACCGAGCCCTGCGCCCCCTGACCGGGCTGCTCCTTTCCAGTTCTCCCCACTGGCTCAGCACTACAGGGCTCATGACACACACCCAGCTCCCAGCAGGTGCAGCCCCTGGCACGCCGTTCAGCCCCCGGTCCAGTGCCCTGGGACCCGACTGCCCCAGCCGAGCGTCTGGGGTTCTCTGGGGTGTTGCCCCCACAGGCACACTGGAGTGGCTCAGCCCAGTCCGAGGCGTCCTGCCCGGGGATAAGCTGGCAGGAGCTGTGGGGGGGGGAACTGCTGGACCCCCGCCTCAAAGAGGGGCTGAGGGAGGCTGGGTCCCAGTGTGTCCTGCCCCACAGGGACCTGGCTCTGGGGTCAGCGCTGGGCAGAGGCGCTGGAGCCCATCGGGGTTCCTGCCTCAGAACATCCTGGGTTACGCGGGGGCCCCCACTCCTGCCCCCCACTCCTGCCTCTAATCCTCACTCCCGCCCCTGCTGCCCTCCATTCCCGCTGCAAATCCACCTTGTAATGGGATCATGTAACCGTGGGATCATGGCTGAGGGGCACCAGCAGAGCTGGGGCAGGGGGGGCCCCAGGGCTAGGGCAGCAGGGGGCTGCGGGTCGGGAGTGAGGGGCATAGGCAGAGCTGGGGGGGTGTCAGTGGGCTGGGAACTGGATCAGCCTTGGCCCCGGGTTGAGAGTCGGGGCCCTGTGTCGGGGGGGACGGGGGTCAGATGCCCTGGCTGGTCTAGGGGTTGCCCCGCTGCACCCCCCAGGCTGCGTGTTGCAGGGCGGGGGGCAGGCGGCTGATGGCTTTTCCGTGCAGCTGGGGGGCTGCAGGGGAGGGGGCCCTGGCAGCTCCTGGAGGAAACGTGGCTGAGGAATTTCGGGGCCAAGTTTCCGCCTTCTGGAGCCGCCCCTCCCCCACCACGTCTCTGCAGCGCCGGGGGGGCCTGATTCTGCCAGGAGAGGAGCCCCCGCCTCTGCGTGCGCATGGCGGGGGGGCTGGGGACAGGGCAGGGCAAGGAGGGGCCCCGGCCAGTACAGCTGGGGGGCTGCCCCAGGCCAGGGGGGATGGCTCAGTTGCTGGGGGCCGGTTCCTGCACATGGCTCCCAGCTGCAAAAGCCATTTGGGGCACAGGAGGCTCTGCTAGAGCCCTGCCCCCCCCAACCCCCCCCCCCGTCCAGAGCGTTCCCAGCCCCCCCTCTGCCCCTCCAGCCCCCCCATCCAGAGCACTCCCTGCCCCCCTCCATCCCCCCACCCAGAGCGTCCCCAACCCCCCCTCTGCCCCCTCCAGCCCCCCCACCTTCCCCAGCCAGAGCACTCCCTGCCCCCCTCCATTCCCACCCCCGTATCTGCTGGGGGGGCCGCAGGGCACAATGTTCCCTCTAACGTTTCCCATCCACATGCCAATGAATTTGTATAATGTGCCCCAATGTGGAGGTGATGTGTGGTGGGGGTGGGGCCAACCTGTGGGGCCCAAAGGGGTGCAGGGGGGGGTGAGGGCTCTGGCTGGGGGGTGCAGGCTCCGGGGTGGGGCCGGGGATGAGGAGTTTGGGGTGCAGGCTGCCCTGGGGCTGTGGCAGGGAGAGAGGACTCCCCCCCCGCCCCGCGCCCTCTCTTTGGGCAGCTGGGGGAGGGGCACCCTTGATAGCCTGCTGCACCGCCCCACAGGTTGGAGGGGACTTAGGCGCGGGCTGGGAGCCAGGACTCCTGGGTTCTTTCCCTGGCTCTGGGAGGGGGCTGGGGGCTAGTGTTTAGAGCGGGGGGGGGGGGGGCTGAGAGCCAGGATGGGCTGTCCCCACCCCTTCCAGCTACTCCTTTCCCATCTGTCCTATGGAATTGCTTCCTCCTGTCCCCCCCACGGAGCCAGGTGACCCCCGCCCCCAGACCCATTGTGCTGCCCACAGGGGGAGGGTCTGACCATGCCCCTCCCCCACCACTTTCACTCTAACTTGTGATGGGGCCTTGGGGCCAGGAGACCCTGAGCTGCCATCCAGCCCCTCTACCAGTCCCGTCCCCCCCATTCCTGCAGGACTGGGGGAGGGGGTTGTGTCTATGCAGCCCCCCTGGCGAGATGGGACCCAGGGTCTCCTCCAGCCCCAGGGTCAGGGCAAAATAAGTCCACTGACCAGGCATCCCAGGGGTGAGAACCAGAGACCAGCTCTCGGCCCAGGCCCCTGCTCTGCCCCCGCCAACCCCCCTGTCACGGGGTCCTGGGCGATGCTCGGGACCTGCTCCCCAAGAAGCCAGGCAGGACTCTGGGGGAGTCTCCTCTCGGGGAGCAGCCTGTCTGCAGGACACACAGCTCACCCAGCTTCCCCCTTCCTGGGTCTGACCTCGGAGCATTCAGCCTCCTCTGCCCCTCCGTGCGCTTCCCCCAGCGAGTCCGCCCAGGCGGGGTCCTGGGGAAGCCAGAGGGTCCTGCCCCCCAACTCCGCAGTCAGACGGGACTCTCAACCAGCCAGTAAAACAGAAGGTTTATTAGACGACAGGAACATGGTCTAACACAGAGCTTGTAGGTGCAGAGAACAGGACCCCTCAGCTGGGTCCATTTTGGGGGGCAGGGAGCCAGACAACCCCGTCTGCCCTTCACTCCATGTCTCCAGCCAGCCCCAAACTGAAACTCCCTCCAGCCCCTCCTCCTCTGGGCTTTGTCCCTTTCCTGGGCCAGGAGGTCACCGGATTCCTTTGTTCTCCAACCCTTTAGCTCTCACCTTGCAGGGGGGAAGGGCCAGGCCATCAGTGGCCAGGAAACAAGGTGTCGGCCATTCTCTGTGCAGACACCGTCACACTGGCCCCCTAGGGCTCTGCCACAATCACACTCCCTGATCCCCCCACCTAGATACTTAAGAAATGCCTAGGGGAAACTGAGGCGCCCCTACAGTATTCAGAGGAAACATTAAGAACAGTCCCACTTCGTCACATCTCTCCCCCCTTCGAGACCGAACTGAGCGGGGTCACTTTAGCTGGTGACCTGGGGAAGTTCGAAGCTGCCAACGTTCCCAGGGATGCCCCAGCATCTCTCCCATTCCTTGGTGGGAGTTACACCAGGCCCTTCCAGTTTCACGCCCTCCCTTCGGTCGGGGGTGGTCGATAGCACTCGCAGGCCGCAGATGGGAAGGTTTATGCGGCTTGTGCCCTTTTGCCACCCCAAAACCCCAGGGGGTCAAACTGGGATCGGGTCTTCTCCCAGCGCTCCAGTCTGGAAGGCTGCAATTTGGGCTCTCTTGGTTAAGAGCCCCCATCTTGACCTGGGCCGGCTCTGGGCTTGGGCAGACGCTCCCCACCTTGTGGCCCAGGTACGATGCCTCTGTCATCCCCACCTTACATCCTCCAGCTGTTGCCGTCAGTCCTGCCTGCTTCGGGCGACCCAGCCCCCTCTTCACCTGGGACACGTGTTCCTCCCAGGCCTGGCTAAAGACACCGATATCCTCAACGTACGCCAGGGCCAAGTTCTCCATCCCCCTCAGTAGCGGATCCACCCGGTGCTGGGGGGTGGTCGATGCGCCCTTGAGATCGAAAGGCAGGACCAGGAACTCAGAGAGCCCCAGAGGGCTGGTGAAGGCAGATTTCAACTTGGCAGCTGGGTCCAAAGGCACCTGCCAGTCGCCCTTGGTGAGATCCATAGAAGGGAGGTAATGAGCCCCCCCAGCTTGTCTAGGATCTCACCAGGCCTAGGCCTAGGGTAGGCATCGGACACGGTGATATCCTTAAGCTTTCGATACTCCCCACAGAACCAGATCGACCCGTCTTCCTTGGGGACCAGCCCCACGGGTGAGGCTTGTGGGCTGTTGAAGGGCTGGATCACCTCTAAAGCCCGCATGTCCTTGACCTCTCTCTCCAGGCTCTGGGCTGTTTTCCCAGTGACTCTGAACGGGGGACACCTGATGGGAGGACTGGCTCCCACCACAGGGAAGAGATCCCCCAGGGGATCTCCCCCCTTCACCTCCCAATCCTCCCTTTCCAGGTCCAGGGGTCCCCTCACTCTCCTCCCACACAGCAGCTCAAAGAGAAGAACCCGGTGGATTCCTGGGGCACGTCCCCATACCATACGTGGGGCAGGTGCTTGTCCCCGTCCTGGGGATGCTGATTCATAGAAGTCCTCAGCATCATCCCCAGGGCCCCATAGACTCTCTCCACCAGCCCATGGGACGGAGGGTGACCTGCAGAGGCCCAGGTGGGCCAGACCCCCCATTTCTCCCACCAGCCCCAGAGCCGGGCTGACAGGACATTGGACCCCTGGTCTGTAAGGACCTCGCTGGGGACCCCCCCTCTGCTGAAGATGGTCAGCAGCGCGTCTGCCCTGGTGTCTGCCTCGGTGGAGGACAGAGCCCCGGCCCCTGGGTAGCGGGTGGCGAGATCCATCACCCCCAGGACGTATTTCTTCCCTGCCCGGGTTGCCTTGCTGCGGGGCCCCACTATGTCCATAGCCCCCTTCTGGAAAGGTTCCTCTATGATGAGTCGGGGTCTCCAGGAGGCTTCACCCTGATCCCGGCCTTCCCCCCCACCTCTGGCCGGGGTCGCAGGACCTGCCGTGCCGCTGGGCCACGTCCCACACTCGGGGCCAGTCACAGTTCTGCGGCAGCCGCTGCCTGGGGCATCATGGGTTAGCTTTGGGGTCCAGTAAGGGGGTGAGGAACTGGAGCCTGTCTGCAGGGTCAACCCTGGGCATCTCGCAGGCCTTCTCAAAGGCCGTCAGGAAGCTGTCTATGTCCTCCCCCTCCTTCCGCTGGGCCAGGAAGCACTTATCAAAGCTCCTTGCAGTCTTGGGTCCCCCCGCACTCACCGCAGCCGGGGCCCCACTGCTCCTCAGCCTGGCCAGCTCCAGCTCATGCTGTCTTTGTTTCTCTTCATGCTGCCTCTGTTTCCCCTTCTCCTCCTGCTCATGCCAACGCTGCTTTTCATGATCCTCCAGCTCCCTCATTTTCATCTCCCTCTCCCATTCCAGCCTCCTCCGCTCCAGGGATGGGGAGCTCCGCCGGGAGGATCCCCTGCTGGCTGCCGGGGTCAGGGTGCCCTCGGTATTCGCTGGGCTTCCCTCCGGGACAGGGATCGGGTCCTCCAAGCCATCCCTCTCCTCCAGCTGGGCAATCAGCTGTTCCTTGGTGGACCCCCCAATGCACAGCTCCCTCTCCCTGCACAGCTCCACCAGGTCGCTCTTAAGGCGTTTAGCGTACATCTCCCTGCTGGCCACTCGCAGGCCGGGCAGCTGTCCACAGTTTCCAAGGAGAACTCCTCGTGTGCCAGCCCTTCTCGAGGTCACCCCCTCTTTGCCAGGGTCGAGCTGCAGACTCCTCCGCCCCTGGGACCGCTCGCTGCAATCCCCCGGGGGACCCTGTTACTGCAAAAGTCCTTCTCTCTGGTCACACACTCCCAGGGGTTAACCGCCCCCTGAAACCGTCTCTCTCTGAATCTTCAGCACACCTGGTCCCCGTCAATCCCCCTTCGTTTTACTGCTCCCCAGTCACTTACTGCAGGAAGCGCCGTTCACGGGGTGCAGTAGATCCCACCGCTGCCACCAGTTGTCAGGAGTGTGGGGGAGTCCAGGCCCTGCACCCCTCTTCCTGGGATTCACTGAGACTCTCAGCCAGCCAGTAAAACAGAAGGTTTATTGGACAACAGGAACACAGTCCAAAACAGAGCTTGTGGATACAACCAGGACCCCTCAGTCAAGTCCTTCTGGGGGGCAGGGAGCTTAGACCCCAGCCCTGGGGTTCCCTGCGTGTCACCACCCAGCCCCAAACTGAAACCAAAACCCCTCAGCAGGCTCCCTCCTGCAGCCTTTGTCCAGTTTCCCAGGCAGAGGTGCTACCTCTCCCTCCCACTCCTGGCTCAGGTGACAGGCTCTCAGGTCTCCCACCCCCAATGAAACTCCCCTGCCACATTCCCAGGTCAACACCGCTCCCTACTGTGTCACAGTAGCTCCTCTGTGAGCCTTCAGCACGCCTGGTCCTTGTTAATCCCCCTTGGTTTTACTGCTCCCCACTCACTTACTGCAAGAAGCGCCATTCACGGGTTGCAGTAGATCCCACCGCTGCCACCAGTTGTCACGGAGTCCCCGCGCGATGCTGAGGAACTGCTCCCCACGAAGCCAGGCAGGACGCTGGGGGAGTCTCCTCTCTGGGAGCAGCCTGTCTGCAGGACACACAGCTCACCCGGCTCCACCTTCCTGGGTCTGACCTCGGAGCATTCAGCCTCCTCTGCCCCTCCCTGCGCTTCCCATAGCGAGTCCGCCCAGGCGGGGTCCTGGGGGGGCCAGAGGGTCCTGCCCCCCAACTCCGCAGTCAGACGGGACTCTCAGCCAGCCAGGGAAACGGAAGGTTTATTAGACGACAGGAACATGGTCTAACACAGAGCTTGTAGGTGCAGAGAACAGGACCCCTCAGCTGGGTCCGTCTTGGGAGGCAGGGAGGCCAGAGCCCCATCTTGCCCTCCCTCCATGTCCCCAGCCAGCTCCAAACTGAAACTCTCCAGCCCCTCCCGCCTTTGTCTCTCTCCCGGCCAGGAGGCCACCTGATCTTTGTTCTCCAGCCCCCTCAGTTGGCACCTTTGCGGGGGGGGGGCCAGGCCATCAGTGGCCAGGAGACAGGGTGTCGGCCATTCTCTGTGCAGACGCCATCACACTGGCCCCAGGGCTCTGCCACAATCCCACCCCCTGATCCCACCACTACTTAAGAACTGCCTAGGGGAAACTGAGGCACCCACACAGTATTCAAAGAAAACATTAAGAACGGTCCCACTCCGTCACGCCCCCTCCCAGAGCCAGGACAGAACCCAGGAGTCCTGGCTCTTCCCTCCCCAATGGGAGGACCCGCATTGATGGCCACCTCATGGGGGGAGGGTCCTGTTAACTCAGGCAGCCTCAGCCCCCTCTACCTCTTTGGCCCCCCACCCTGGAGGGCCTGGGTGTCTCAGCACCAACCCCCCCATGAGGCTGGGTGTGGGGGCTAGGCCTGGTTCTGCAGGGGATGGGGGCTGGATCTTGGGGGCTATTGGGGGGGCCCTGCTGGTGGGGGGCCCTGCTGATGGGGGCTGGATCTGGGGGGGCCCTGCTGGTGGGGGCTGGATCTGGTCTGTGCCCCAGGACTGAGTGGGGGAGGGGAGCCAGGTCAGGCAGGGCCTTGCGGGGCGCAGAGTCCTGGGGCAGGGGTGGGGGTGGGGCTGGCCCTGGGGTCCCCCCCTCACTGCATCTGTCTCCTCTGCAGCCCCCACGTGTGCGGAGTGACCTGCTGCCCCGGCTGGAGCCTGGCCCCCAAAACCCAGAAGTGCACAAAAGGTACTGGGGGGGAGACGAGACAGGGGACCTGGGACACTGGTGGGGGGGCCAGGAACACCGAGTGGGGCCCCCATCTCCAGGGCAATCACTGAGGAGTTCTGTCCCCCCTCCCCCGGGAATGTGCCCCCCCCTTCCTGGTTCCTTCCTGCCCCACTTCCCCCCCAGCTCCCCCCCCGGTGCTGCTCCCAGTCTGGGCTGCAGGTGGCGGCAGACCCCCACCTGCAAAGCCCGGGCTGGTGACGTGGGTGGGGGGGGACATGACTCCTGGGGGGAGCCTGCCCAGACCCCCTTCCTTCCCTCCACCCACATGTTTGGGGTCAGCATCACCCTCCCCACCCCCCAGGCCAGGAGAGGGGACCCTGGGGAGGAAGGCAAGCTGTCTCCTGTCCTGGTTTGGGGGCACAGCCCCCCTGGGCCATGGGAAGTGGCGGGGCTGTGGTGAATGGGAGCTGGGAAGTGGGGGAGGACCTGGGGGGAGCAGGGGCCTGGAAGCAGTGGGGGCTGGGAGATCGGGGGGAGTGAGGGGTGGGGGCTGGGAAGTGGGGGGGACCTGGGGGGCAGGGGCTGGGAAGTGGAGGGGGGAATGAGGAGGTTGGGGATTGGGGGTTGTTGGGGGAGGGAAGCAGCGGGGGCTGGGGGGAGCCAATGTTGGGGGGGATGGGGAGACCCCTCGTGTCTCCCCCTCCCCCGTGACCTCTCGTGTCTCCCCCTCCCCCATGACCTCTTGTGTCTCCCTCCAGCCATCTGCACCCCGAAGTGCCGCAATGGGGGGCTGTGCCGGGAGCCCCAAGTCTGCACCTGCCGCCCGGGGTTCGCTGGCCGCCGGTGTGAGCAGCTGGTGCCCCCTGAGCCCCCCTTGGGGCTCCCCCCAGGGCCCAGCCCCCGCCCAACCAGCGCCTCCGCCCCGCGCCCCACAGCCCCCAACGCTAGGAGGGCAGCGTCCGTGCACTGGCAGCCGCTGACGTAAGTGGGGCGGGGGCCATGGGGTGATCGGGGGGAGCAATCAGGGGGTGAGGGCTGTGGGGAGGGGGTTGACCTGGGGGGTGAGGGCCTTGGGGAATTGGGTGATTGGGGGGAGAGGGCCGTGGGGTGACCGCGGGGGCAGGGACCAGGGGGTGATTGGGGGGCGGAGGGCTGTAGGGTGACCAGGGAGGCAGGGACCAGGGGGGATTGGGGGGCGAGGGCTGTAGGGTGACCGGGGAGGTGAGGGCTGTGGGGAAGGGATGATTGGGGGGGGCAAGGGCCGTGGGGTGATTGGGGGGTGAGGCCTTTTGGGTGATCGGGGACTAACTGAGGGGGGGGCCTCTAAAATCTCACTGCAAATTATTCCCTTGGGTCCGGCCATGCCCCATGGGGAGCTGGGGAGCCCCCCCCCATTAGCCTGGCTGATTTTGGGGTGCTCTGGGGCCCTGGTTTGGGGTGCATGGGGTGGATCAGCTATGAGTTCTTTGGGGGCAGGGGCAGCGCAGACTCCCCATGAGCCCCCCAACACCCCCCAGGAGACATGGCCCCCCCCATGGGGGAACAACACGGGGGGCTAATGGCCGGGGGGGCAGCGCCCCCAGAGTGGACCCCTCCCCCCCCCGCCTGGAGCCCGGGGGGCGACGCTGTGTCTCTCTGGCTGCTCCGGGGCTATTTATAGACCTATTAAAATCTCCCCCCCGCCCCCCCGGCCTGCTGCTGTCGGCCCCTATTTGTTAGCCGATGCTCTAGGGTGGCAGGAGAGGGGGCTTGCGGGGGGCTCAGCAGCATCGGGCCCCTGGGCTGCTCGGCCTCCCCCCAGGGGGCTCTGATGCCCCCCAGCCCCCCTCCCAGCTGCTGGGGTCTCTTGTGCTGCAGGTGGGGGCCCCCAGCCTGGGGGGCAGGGTCTGTCCTGCTGCGGGGGTCAGGTTCCCATGCGGGGGCTGATCCGTGTGGTTTGGGGGGGCCCCGGCGGTTCCCAGGCCCTGCCCTTCCTGGCTGGCCGGGGCGGGGGCCCAGGCAGCCAGCCAAGGCCCTGAGCTCATGTCCCAGCTGAAATGGGGGTGGGGAAGACCAAGGAGCTGCCCAGCTTGGCCATGGGGGGGTCGGTGGGTGGGGGAAGGGGCAGGGGGGGCAGGGGGTTCCCGGGGGGGGAGTGGGTGGGGGAAGGGGGTTACTGGGTGTCAGCGGGTGGGAGGCAGGCGGTCACTAGGGGGAGGGGGTTCCTGGGGGGAGAGGTGGGGGAAGGGGAAGGAGAGTCACTGTGGGCAGGGGGTGGTTGGGGGTGGGGGAAGGGGCAGAGGGGCACTGGAGGATAGGGGGGTCCCTGGGGGGTCGGTGGGTGGGGGAAGGGGCAGAGGGGCACTGGAGGATAGGGGGGTCCCTGGGGGGTCGGTGGGTGGGGGAAGGGGCAGAGGGGGCACTGGAGGATAGGGGGGTCCCTGGGGGGTCGGCAGAGGAGGGGCACAGGGAGGTCTCTGGCCGCGGTGCCCCCCCACTCAGTGCCCCGCTCCCCCCCAGGCTGGCAGAGCTCCAGGCCGTGCTGCGGCGCCGGGCCGCTGGCCCCACGGACAAGATGGCGTCGGTGCTGGCCAAGCACCTGGAAGCCCAGCGGGGCCGGGCCGCCCGCCCCGCGCCCCCCCCCAGCACCCGGCCCCCCAAGAGCGGGCAGACCCTGCACCACAGCCCTCGGCCTGGTAAGGGGGCAGGGTGGAGTTGGTGGGGGGCGGGCCATGCAGGGGGTGAGGGGGCAGTGGGGAGGGTCTGGAGGGCAGGGCGGGGGAAGGGTTGCCCCACCAGCCAGGTCCTTCCCCTGCCACTTGCCCCAGGCAGGTAGTTGCCCTCCAGCCCCCCATTGGCAGGGAGGGGGCTCACTGGGGCCAGCTGCCCCATTGCTGCTCCCTCCCTGGCTCCCTCCCCCATGACCCTGGCAGCTGTAACGAGCATTTAGCTAATTAACTGGCACTTTTCCCAGGCTCTGACATGAGAATGAAACGGCTGCGGGGGGGGCACCAGAGAGGCCCCCCTGGGCCCCCCAGAGCCAGGGCAGAGCCCCAGCCCCCTCGCTGCACAGGGGTCACTGGGACAGGGAGTCACAGAGTCGCTGGGGCGATGCCCGGGACCTGCTCCCCCCGAAGCCGGGCAGGACCCTGGGGACCCTCCCCTCTCGGCGCCCACTGTCCCCAGGGCACGACGCGTCCCCAGCTTCCACCGTCCTGGGTCTGGCCCCAGAGCCTCCAGCCTCCCCTGCCCCACCGTGCGCTTCCCACAGCGAGTCCCCCCGGGCGGGGTCCTGGGGGGGCCAGAGGGCCCTGCCCCCAACTCCGCAGTCAGACGGGACTCTCAGCCCGCCGGGGAAACAGGAGGTTTATTGGACAACAGGAACATGGTCCAACACAGAGCTTGTAGGTGCAGACCACGGGACCCCCTCAGTCAGGTCCATCTTGGGGGGCAGGGAGGCCAGAGGGCCCCCCCCCCCCGGCCCCTCCCTCCATTTCCCCAGCCAGCTCCAAACTGAAACTCTCCAGCCCCTCCGGCCTTTGTCTCTCTCCCGGCCAGGAGGCCACCTGATCCCTTTGTTCTCCAGCCCCTTCAGTCGGCCCCTTTGCGGGGGGGGGGGGGGGGGGGGGGGGAAGGGGGGCCCAGGCCATCAGTGGCCAGGAGACAGGGTGTCGGCCAGTCTCTGTGCAGACGCCATCACACTGGCTCCAGGGCTCTGTCACAATCACACCCCCAGATCCCCCCACCTAGAGACTTAAGAACTGCCTGGGGAAACTGAGGCACCCACCCAGTATTCAGAGAGAACATTAAGAACAGTCCCACATTGTTGCACAAGGGCATGCGGGGAGCCCAGGGCTGGGCTAGCAGGGGCTGCGGGTCGGGAGCAAGGGGCACCGGCAGGGCTGGGGGGGGCAGGGCTGGGCTGGCAGGGGGCTGCGGGTTGGGAGTGAGGGGCACCGGCAGAGCTGGGGGGGGCAGGGCCGGGCTAGCAGGGGCTGCGGGTCGGGAGCGAGGGGCACCGGCAGGGCTGGGGGGGGCAGGGCTGGGCTGGCAGGGGGCTGCGGGTCGGGAGCGAGGGGCACCGGCAGAGCTGGGAGGAGCCCAGGGCTGGGCTGGCAGGGGCTGCGGGTCGGGAGTGAGGGGCACCGGCAGAGCTGGGGGGAGCCCAGGGCTGGGCTGGCAGGGGCTGTGGGTCGGGAGCGAGGGGCACCGGCAGAGCTGGGGGGAGCCCAGGGCTGGGCTGGCAGGGGCTGCGGGTCGGGAGTGAGGGGCACCGTGGAGCTGGGGGGAGCCTCTCTTGTTTCCCACTCAGGAGATGTGCAGGGTTGGGTGACTGGCAGGCAGGACCTTGGGGGGGACCACAGAGAGGGGGGGCAGCTGCTTCTTTGCTCCTCTCCCCCATCTCCTCCCCCCCCCGGACTTTGGCAGGAAAAGGTGACATCACAGCTGTCTCCATGGCAACTGGGCATGACCTCATGGGTGAATTGTCCCTCTGGGGATGGCCCAGCGCCCCCCCCTGCCCCCCCCGGCCAGGACACCTGGCACCCAGCCTCTGCTCACGCTGCCCCCACCCCAATGCCGAGGAGGGTCTCCTGCCCATTGCCTGCTACGTTGTTTGCAGCAAAGGAGGGGGGCTCGGCTGAGGGGGTTGCGGTCAGGTCACTGGGGGGCACAGCCGTGGCTGGGGGGGGGCACGGCTGCTGGTGCCCATGAGCTTGCACTGGTGAATCCGGGCGACACCCGTGAGCGCCTGGTGAGGGCAGGTTGCAGGCGGGGGGCAGCAGGGCGGCAGGGGGCCGGCTCCGGGTGCCGGGGGTGGCCGCGCGGGGCCGGGAAGAGTTAACGCAGCCGGCGGTGGCTCAGGTCCCTCACAAACATTGTTGCTGGAACCCGGCCCAGCCCAGCTCCCCGCGCTGCTTCCAATTAGCCGCCCGGGCACTCGGTGCGGAGCCGGAGCCGCGCGCCACCGCTCCCTGCCTGCTCCGCGCCGGCCCCGGGGCAGAGGCGCAGGCATGGCCGGAGCCCTCGCCCGCCTGCTGGTGCCCACGGCCCTGCTCCTGCTGGCCCCCCGCCGGCCCCCGGCCGCCGCCCAGGCCCCCGGCCAGCTGCGGGTGCTGTTCACCCCCACGGTGTGCCGCGTGCACTGTGCCGGGCCCCGCTGCGCCCACCGCTGCGAGCGCGGCAACGCCACCGTGCTCTACAGCGGGGACCACGCCGGCCCCGCCGCCCGCGCCGCCGGCTTCCGCGTCTGTGAGTACCCGGGGCCGCGCCCGGCTTCCCGCCGGCTGCAGGGCGCCCTCGGCGGCCGGGCCCCCGCCCCGCTGCGCCGGGGGTCTCTGCAGCCCCCGCCCCCGGGCCAGCCGCAGGCTCCCGCTGGCCCCTTCGCTCGCTGCCCAGCTGCCAGCCGGCAGCCAAGGGCCTGCACCTGCAGGCGCTGGCTGGCGTCGCAGCTGCGTGGGGCTGGGCCACTGGGATGCCATGGGGCTGGGCAGGGGAGGTTTGGGGTCTCTGGTTGAGGGGGGCTGCGGGGTGCGTGGCTGGGAGCTGAGCTGCCCGTCTCGACCCGGACCCCGGTTCCGTGGGGTAGGAGGTGCCGGGCTGCCCCGTGTGCTCCTGTGTGGGGTTGCCCCCACCTCGCCCCATCAGGCTGAGCGGGGGGAGGGGGCCCCATGCTGTATCCCGGACCCCCAGGCTGCCCCACAGCATGGGAGTGCCAATGCCCCCCCATACTCTCTCCAGGCACCCCCATGCTGTGGGGCAGCCTGGGGGTCTGGGATGCAGCATGCCCCCCACCCCCCAGCTCAGTCACTGTCCTCCGGCCTTTCCTGTCCCTGCTGCCCGCACCGGGGTGGGGGAAAGGCTTGGGGGGCTGTGACTGAGGAGTTGCTGTGGGGCTGGGGCTGAGGGGCTATCAGAGGTCAAGGCTGGCTGGGGACTGTTGGGGGTCCCAGCTGGATGTGGGGGGCTGGCGGGGGTCAGGGCTGGCTGGGGGTTGGCTGGGGTCACAGCTGGATGGGGGGGCTGATGGGGTCAGGGCTGGCGGGGGTCAGGGCTGGTCGGGGACTGTTGGGGGTCACAACTGGATGTGGGGGGCTCTGGGGGGCTGGAAGAGGTCAGGGCTGGCTGGGGACTGTTGGAGATCACAGCTGGATGTGGGAGGTTCTGGGGGCCTGGCGGGGGTCATGGCTGGCTTGGAACTGTTGGGGGTCACAACTGGATGTGGGGGCTCTGAGGGGCTTTCACAGCTGGATTTGGGGGGCTCTGAGGGGCTGGCGGGGGTCAGGGCTGGCTGGGGACTCTTGGGGGTCACAGCTGGAAGTGGGGGGCTCTGAGGGGCTGGTGGGGGTCAGGGCTGGCTGGGGACTCTTGGGGGTCACAGCTGGATGTGGGGGGCTCTGGGGGGCTGGCGGGGGTCAGGGCTGGTGGGGGCTGTAGGTTTAGCTCTGGCCGGGAGCTGGGGGAGGCTTTTCCCAGCCTGTCCCAGCTGCTCTGGGTCCCGCCCACGCTGCCCCATGAGCTCATCCCCAGCCCCTCGTGTGTGACCGCCCCCCCACCCCAGCCCCCCCGCTCCCCGCCCCAGCCCCAGGTGGGTGTGGACCCCTCGTCCGGAGCCAGCTCCTCCCCGGCTCGGCGACTGGACCCACCCAAACGTCCGGGGGCGAAACCTGGGAATTTGGAGAATAAACAAGGGCCTCAGGCAAGGGAGTCTGAGTCGCTGCCTCCGGACGCCTGGGTTCTCGCCCGGCTCGGGGAGAGGAGTGGGGCCAGTGGTTGTAGCGGGGGGGGGGCGGGGGGATGCGGGGCAGGCTGGGCGCCAGGGTGCCTAGATTCTACCTTGAGTGAGGCCCTTCCCCGCCCGGTGCCTCAGTTTCCCTGGGCGTGGAGCTGAGCGGAGGCGCCGTCTCTCCAGCTGAGGTTACCCAGCCAAGCCCCCCGTGTCCCCAGCGCTCCGGGCTGGGGGGTGTCTGGCCTGCCGGGGCCGTGTCCCCAGCCCAGTTCCCGTCCCCTGGGACGCTGCCCAGCCTGCGCCCCAGCCCTGGAGGGTCCGGGGGAGGCGGCCCCCGATGTCAGGGGCCGAGGGGAGAGCGCAAGCCACGGACCGGTCGCCTGGGTCGCTCGGGGCACCCTCCGGCCCCCCCCAGCACGGCCCCCCTGAGCTCTGCCAGCCCTTGCCGAGTGCCAGACACCGTCTCCTCTGGCCCCCCTGCTGCGGGGCCCCCTTGCCGGGGCCAGGCTGGCATTGGGCTTCGCCGGCCCTGGCGCCCCCCCGCCTCAACCACCCAGTGCGTCCGGGCCAAGCCCCCTGCCCCCCCCGGCTGGACCCACAGCCACGCCCTGGGCAGGCGCCGCCCACCCCATAGGGACCTGCTGGCGGCGGGGCCCCAGCTATGCTGGGAACAGCTGGGGGGGGGCAGGATGGGGGGGGAGCTTTCTGAGGAATGCCCCCCCCCGGCCACGTCCCAGCACCCCCCTTCCTCAGCGGTTCCCAGCTGCTGAGGCTGATGGGGTCCCCGGCCACGGGGGGTGTTCCCCTCAGTCCTGGGCACTTGGGGGGCGGTTGGGCTGCAGACACCCCCTCCCCCAGCTCATTTCATGCAGGGGGCCTGCGAGGGGATGAGGCAGAGCCCCCCCGCCCCGGCACTCAGCGTCTGGTGGGGAGCGGGGGGGTGCAGACAAAGCCCCCCCCCCCCGTGCCCCCAGGAGGGCTCTGCCCCCTTCCCATGAGGGGCTGGTTTAAGCTCAGGGGGCCCCATGCCAGCAGCTCTGAGGCTGCCTGACCCCCACATCTCGGTTCCTGGCGTCCCCTCGAGCTGCTCAGCCCCCGCGTGGGGGGGACTCGGCCTGCCAAGGGTCCACTCACGTCTGGGGCAGGGGAGGGGGCACAGCTGGCTGGGCTGGGAACATCTGTGCATTCGGACCACAGCCAGTTTGGGGGGAGGCGCTGGGGTGAGGGGGAGGTGGCTGGGTCTGGGGGGGCACCGTGGCTGGGGGGGGGCACTGGCTGGGGGGGCACTCAGCTTTTGTGGGTCCAGCCCAGCCCCAGGCTGCTCTGGGTCGGTGTGAGATGAGCTGCTGGGTCTCTGCCCGTCCCTGGCGCGGGCCCCCCCCCGCCTCCCCCCGCAGCCCTGGCGCCGGGTTCTTGGGCCCATTTCCCAGCCATCGCAGCCCAGAGGGACCCAGGCGTCCTGGGGCCTGGCTGAGCATTTCCCACAGGGGGGTGGGTGTGTCAGGGCTGAGGTGGCTCCTGGTGGGACCTCGGCCCAGCTGGGGGGCAACAGGGCTGGAGCTTTGGGTCCCTGAAGGTCCCCCCAGGACGGACCCTCCACGGCGTCCTGCCTGGAGCCGGGGGGGGGGGGGGGGATGGAGGTAACTGGCCCCAGCACCCTAAGGGTTAATGGCTGAACTGCGTGGGAGGAACATCTGGATCCAGCCAGGCCCCCCCGCCCCCACCGCCCGGCAGCTGTGCCTTTGTGCTGGGAGCCTGCAAGGGCCAGACGAGGGACGAGCTGCCTCACTCCCGACCCACAGCCCCCCCCACCCCGGTCCTGCCCCCCCCGGCCCTGCCGGGGCCCCTCACTCCCGACCCACAGCCCCCCCCACCCCAGCCCTGGCCCCCCGGCCCTGCCAGTGCCCCTCACTCCCGACCCGCAGCCCCCCGCTACCCCGGCCCTGCCGGTGCCCCTCACTCCCGACCCACAGCCCCCCGCTACCCTGGCCCTGCCGGTGCCCCTCACTCCCGACCCGCAGCCCCCCGCTACCCCGGCCCTGGCCCCCCGGCCCTGCCAGTGCCCCTCACTCCCGACCCGCAGCCCCCCGCTACCCCGGCCCTGGCCCCCCGGCCCTGCCAGTGCCCCTCACTCCCGACCCGCAGCCCCCCGCTACCCCGGCCCTGCCGGTGCCCCTCACTCCCGACCCGCAGCCCCCCCACCCCAGCCCTGGCCCCCCGGCCCTGCCAGGGCCCCTCACTCCCGACCCGCAGCCCCCCGGTACTCCGGCCCTGCCCCCCGCGGCCCTGTCGGTGCCCCTCACTCCCGACCCGCAGCCCCCCGGCACCCCGGCCCTGCCCCCCCGGCCCTGCCGGTGCCCCTCACTCCCGACCCGCAGCCCCCCGGCACCCCGGCCCTGCCCCCCCGGCCCTGCCGGTGCCCCTCACTCCCGACCTGCAGCCCCCCCCCCCCACTCCGGCCCTGCCCCCCTGGCCCTGCTGGTGCCCCTCACTCCCGACCCGCAACCCCCCCTACCCCGGCCCTGTCCCCCCCGGCTCTGCTGGTACTCCTGTCACGGGGTCCCCGGGCGATGCTCTGGAACTGCTCCCTACGAAGCCAGGCAGGACTCTGGGGGAGTCTCCTCTCGGGGAGCAGCCTGTCTGCAGGACACACAGCTCACCCGGCTCCACCTTCCTGGGTCTGACCTCGGAGCATTCAGCCTCCTCTGCCCCTCCGTGCGCTTCCTGCAGCGAGTCCGCCCAGGTGGGGTCTTGGGGAAGCCAGAGGGTCCTGCCCCCCAACTCCGCAGTCAGACGGGACTCTCAGCCAGCCAGTAAAACAGAAGGTTTATTAGATGACAGGAACATGGTCTAACACAGAGCTTGTAGGTGCAGAGAACAGGACCCCTCAGCCGGGTCCATTTTGGGGGGCAGGGAGCCAGACAACCACGTCTGCCCTTCACTCCATGTCCCAGCCAGCCCCAAACCAACTCCCCCCCCAGCCCCTCCTCCTCTGGGCTTTGTCCCTTTCCCGGGCCAGGAGGGCACCGGATTCCTTTGTTCTCCAACCCTTTAGCTCTCACCTCGCAGGGGGGAAGGGCCCAGGCCATCAGTGGCCAGGAAACAGGGTGTCGGCCATTGTCTGTGTCCAGACCCCTGCACACACCTGCCCTCTACGGCTCTGCAATGATCATACACCCTTACCCCACCCCCTAGATACTTAAGATCTGCCTAGGGGAAACTGAGGCACCCACACACTATTCAGAGGAAACCTTAAGAACAGTCCCACTTCGTCACAGCCCCTCACTCCCGACCCGCAGCCCCCTGGTACCCCGGCCCTGCCCCCCCCCAGTCCTGCCGGTGCCCCGCATTCCCGACCCACAGCCCCCCGGTACCCCGGCCCTGTCGGTGCCCCACACTCCCGACCCGCAGCGCCCTGTGTGTAGCTCAGGGTCTGGGCCAGCCCAGCCCCATCTATCCAGACGCTCTGGTTCAGCAAGACACAAGCCAGGCCCTGTCACAGCCCCCCACCGAAGGCGCTTGGCTCCCACCCACGATGTGACCCAACCAGACCTCCCCAGCTAGCCCCTCCCACCACAGGCAGCCCTGGGAGGGGCACTCGGGGGTGGGGGGTCCCTGGGCCCTGCCCTTAGCTCCCCAATGGGCAGCAGACCCCTGCAGCCCCCCTCAGGGGAGACGCCCCCCGGTACCCCTTGACTTGCGCCTTTGCCTTGCAGTCCTGTGCCCCCTGCTCTGCCAGAACGGGGGGGTCTGCATCAAGAAGGACCAGTGTCTCTGCCCCCCCAGCTTCACCGGCAAGTTCTGCCAGATCCCGGCCCCCCGGCCCCAGGCCCCGGCCCCAGCGCAGGAGGAAGACAGCCCGGGGGGGCCGCAGCCCCTCACCAAATCCGTCTACACCCTGCCCCTCGCCAACCACCAGCAGGAGCGGGACGGTAAGGGGCCCTGGGGGGGCTAGGCTGGGATCGCCGGGGGGGGAAATGTGTCTCCCTGGGGAGCAGGTCGGTGGGGTGCACCGTGGGAGCTGAGCTGGGGGCTTTGCAGGGACTGGCCCCATACGCAACCTCTGCCCCTTGGATTGGCCCAGTCCCTGGCTCTGCCCCATCCCCCACCCCGGCACTGCCCCTCTCTGCCCCCTCAGGTGCCCTGTCCATGGTGAACGTCCACGTGCAGCACCCCCCCGAGGCCTCGGTGACCATCCACCAGGTGGAGCGGGTGAGTGAGGCCAGCGCCCCGGGGCAGCCGCCCGCCAACGCCCTCTACACCGTCCTGGCCCAGAGCAGCCCCCGCACCAGCGGGTACCGCGAGGACGCCGGCTACGGGTACTGCTTCCGGCAGCTCCACGCCGGGGAGGTAACGGCCGGGGGGGGGGGTTGCATGCGGGGGGGCTCAGCAACAGGCAGGGGGAGCTGGGCAGAGGCCTCACACCCACCCGTGGCCACGTGGGACGCTCACCTGCTGGCACTTGTGTGCGCGGAGCGTGCCGGACCGGCCAACCCCCCCGGGCTCATGTGGCACAAACAAGCTCAATCACCCCCATGGGTGTGATCCCTGGCACACGCACTCCCGCCAGCCCATGCCCCCTTGGCACACTCGCCATGCAACCAGCCGTGCACCCCGGCACACGCACTCCCGCCAGCCCATGTCCCCTTGGCACACTCGCCATGCAACCAGCCGTGCACCCTGGCACACGCACTCCCGCCAGCCCATGCCCCCTTGGCACACTCGCCATGCAACCAGCCGTGCACCCTGGCACACGCACTCCCGCCAGCCCACGCCCCCTTGGCACACGTGTCCCCCAGCAAGTCCACCCAGGCGGGGTCCTGGGGAAGCCAGAGGGTCCTGCCCCCCAACTCCGCAGTCAGACGGGACTCTCAGCCAGCCAGTGACACAGAAGGTTTATTAGACGACAGGAACATGGTCTAACACAGAGCTTGCAGGTGCAGAGAACAGGACCCCTCAGCCAGGTCCATTTTGGGGGGCAGTGAGCCAGACAACCACGTCTGCCCTTCACTCCTCGTCCCCAGCCAGCCCCAAACTGAAACTCCCTCCAGCCCCTCCTCCTCTGGGCTTTGTCCCTTTCCCGGGCCAGGAGGTCACCGGATTCCTTTGTTCTCCAACCCTTTAGCTCTCACCTCGCAGGGGGGAAGGGCCCAGGCCATCCGTGGCCAGGAAACAGAGTGCCGCCATTTATGTACCCTGGCCCTTTGCTCTGCAACAAATTACACCCCTGCCTTATCCCACCACCCAGAGACTTAAGAACTGCCTAGGGGAAACTGAGGCAGCCCTACAGTATTCAGAGGAAACGTTCAGAACAGTCCCGCTTCGTCACACCCGGCACACGCACTCCCGCCCTCGGAGGTCCCGTTAGCACCCTTGGCCGCGTGAATCGACGGGCGCTGGGCAGCAGCTGGGACAATTCCAGCCACGCAGCTGGGAACGTCTCAGGCCGGGGCACCCAGGGGCCACGGCACATCCTGGACCCCCCCCAACCCCCAGCTGGCCGTGCTGACCCGGCCCCTTTCCCTGCAGTGCAGCGCCCCCCTGCCCGGCCTGCGGACCCAGGACGTCTGCTGCCACGGTGCCGGCGTGGCCTGGGGCGTCCACGAGTGTCTGCCCTGCGCCACCCAGACAGGTGGGGCTGCGGCCGAGGGGCGGGGGCAGGGCCAGGGTGGGGTCAGTGAGGGGCGGGGGCTGGGGGTCAATGCAGGGTGGGGGCAGAGGCTGGGGTCAGTGTGGGGTGGGGTCAGTGAAGGGCGGGGGCTGGGGTGGAGTCAATGCAGGGTGGGGGCAGGGTGGGGTCAGTGATGGGCGGGGGCAGGGCCAGGGTGGGGTCAGTGATGGGCGGGGGCAGGGGCTGGGGTCAGTGTGGGGTGGGGCCAGGGGGCAGGGCAGGGGCTGGCGGGGGGGGGGCCCACCCTGGGGCTGTTGGGACCCTGGGGGAGGAACAGGGAGCTTGGGTGGCTCTGGGGAGGGCAGTCTATGGGGGGCGGGGGGAGGGGCACTTCTGGCTCTGAGCCCCCCTCTCTCCCCACAGCGAATGCACCCTCCCTGGGGCAGCAGGAGGCCCCGTGCCCCAAAGGCTTCCAGCGGGTCAATGGCTCCTGCCAGGGTGAGTTGGGCCGAGCCCTGGGATTGGGGGGGCGGGCATGTGCCCGGGGGGCTCGGGGGACCGAGCATCCCAAGCCCTTAGTTAACGAGGGGCGGGAAAGTCCTAGTCGACCCCCAGCCCCCCAAGTCCCAGGCCGGGAGCGTCTCCCGCGTCCCCCACAGAACGTCCCCCAAGGGCCCCACCTCCGACCTCTGTCCTTGTTCCCGGGCAGACGTGGTCCCCGGGCCTCCTCCTGGCCCTTTGCCCCAGCGGGTCGTGCCCAGCTGCCTCCCTGCCCGGGGCACCCCTCCCGGGGCGTCGGGTGCCCAAAGTCCGGGCCATTGGAGCGGCCGGTGTCTTCGTGGACTCCCCATGGGCGTGGGGCCAGGCCCCCCCGCTGGCGTCGGTCACGCCTGGGTCTCCGCGAGGAGCCAACTGCCTTTTCCCATCCCCTCGTTACACCACGCAGGGGAAACTGAGGCACACACAACCGTCCTCCAAATTATGCTGAAAAATTCCCACTCAGCCACACATGGCCCCAGCCCCCTGCGCCTCCCGTCTCTCTAGGGCACCAGAGCAGCCAGCTCCCTGGGCTGGGGGGCGCTGGCTGGCCCTGCTCTGACCCCCTCCCGTTTCTCCCCAGATGTGGACGAGTGCCGGGAGGGCGGGTTCTGCCAGAACGGGCTTTGCACCAACGCGCCCGGCAGCTTCTCCTGCCTCTGCCACACGGGCTACATCCTCGACTCCTCCCGCAGCAGCTGCATCTGTGAGGGGGCAGCTGGGGGGGTCCCTGGTCTCGCAGAACTGCGGGGGGGGGAGCAGGCTCCCAGGAGGCCCAGGGTGGCGGCTGGCTGACTCGGGGGGCTGGGGAACGGGCCCTGGGGGGGGCTGGATCGGGGGGCTGGAGAATGGGGGGGGCGAGGGCGGGGCTGGCTGGCTCGGGGGGCTGGGGAACGGGCCCTGGGGGGGGCTGGCTCGGGGGGCTGGAGAATGGGGGGGCGAGGGCGGGGCTGGCTGACTCGGGGGGCTGGGGAACGGGGCTAGGGAAAGGGCCGGGGGGGGCTGAGGGTGGGGGCGGGCAATGGGCCGCAGGGGGGCTGGCTCGGGGGGGGGCACGGGGCCATTCCCCGGCGGGGGCCCTGGCTCCCACCCGGCCGGGAGCCCCGGCAGCGGCTCCGTGGGGGGCTGAGCGCCCGTCTGTCCGCGCGTCCGTCTCTCCCCAGCCCACCACGTGATCTCGGAGGCCAAGGGCCCCTGCTACCGGGTCCTGCGGGACGGGGCCTGCTCCCTCCCCACCCTGCGCAACATCACCCGCCAGATCTGCTGCTGCAGCCGGGTCGGCAAGGCCTGGGGCTGGGGCTGCCAGCGCTGCCCGCTCTTCGGCTCCGGTGAGCCCCCGCCCGGACGCCTGGGTTCTCTCCCGCTGCTGGGAGGGGTGAGAGCAGGGGCGGGAGCCAGGACGCCTGGGTTCTCTCCGGGCAGTGGGAGGGCAGTGGGGACTAGTGGTGGGGGGCAGGAGCCAGGACGCCTGGGTTCTCTCCTGGCAGTGGGAGGGCAGTGGGGGCTAGTGGTGGGGGGCAGGAGCCAGGAGGCCTGGGTCCTCTCCGGGCAGTGGGGGCTAGTGGTGGGGGGCAGGAGCCAGGACGCCTGGGTTCTCTCCTGGCAGTGGGAGGGCAGTGGGGGCTAGTGGTGAGGGGGGGAGTCAGGACGCCTGGGTTCTCTCCTGGCAGTGGGAGGGCAGTGGGGGCTAGTGGGGGGGGGGGGAGCCAGGATGCCTGGGTTCTCTCCGGGCAGTGGGAGGGCAGTGGGGGCTAGTGGTGAGGGGGGAAGCCAGGATGCCTGGGTTCTCTCCGGGCAGTGGGAGGGCAGTGGGGGCTAGTGGTGAGGGGGGAAGCCAGGATGCCTGGGTTCTCTCCGGGCAGTGGGAGGGCAGTGGGGGCTAGTGGTGGGGGGGGGAGCCAGGACACCTGGGTCCCCGCATAGCTGGGGGCTCCGGGCTCCTGATGCTGCCCCCCCATGCAGATGGCTTCAAGGAGATCTGCCCAGCGGGTCCCGGCTACCACTACTCCGCCTCCGACCTGCGCTACAATGCCCGGTTCCTGGGCCCCGACCTGCCCCGCGTGCCCGT
Source organism: Chelonia mydas (assembly GCF_015237465.2). Classification (NCBI taxonomy): domain Eukaryota; kingdom Metazoa; phylum Chordata; order Testudines; family Cheloniidae; genus Chelonia; species Chelonia mydas. The sequence continues at coordinate 960,473 of NC_051263.2, read as the reverse complement.
CGGCCGCCAGCAGGGGGCGCGCAAGGCCGCCCCGCCCGCCACGGGTGAGAGCCGCCCGCCGTGCCCCTCCCCCCACCCCTGTCCGTCCCGTCCCGTGCCCTGCCCCCGCCATGGCCCCCCCCACAGCGACCCTCCCCCACCCATCCCCCCTTCCGCACAGCACAGCTCCCCATCCGTGCCCCTCCCCCCCAGCACCTCCCCACTTGTCCCCCCGCATCGCGCTCTGCTCCTCTTCCCCCCCCCCCCGGCAGGCCCAGCTGAGGGGCTGGATGGGCCACGGCGCCTGAGTCCCCCCCCACCGGGGCAGGGCTGGTGGGGGAGGGGCAGGGGACGTGAAGGTGCCCGGGTGTCCCCTAGTCTCACCCTCCCCCCCCGTACCCACGTATGGGCTCAGCCCCTCCCCCCCACTCCACCCTGCTCACCCCCCTCCTTGTCCCCCTGCAGCCCGCTGGAGTGCCCAGCCCACGGCACCGGGGGGGCAGCGCCCTGCCCAGCCCCCCGCAACCCTGCCACCTGCCCCCAAAGCTGCCCAAGAGGGGCCGACCTCAGGTAGGGATGGGGGGGGAGTGAAAGGGAGGGGAAGGCGGCAGGGTGGGGGGTGGAGATGCTCGGGGTGGGGGCGCTGAGGGGTGGGGCACCCCTGCGAGGGGTTTGGAGGAGTGTGGGGGGCTGTTGGGGGTGGGGATCAGGGGACAGACCCCAATCACCCCCCGTTCTCGGCAGAGCCCAGCAGCGTGTGTGAGCGGAACCCCGAGATCTGCGGCCCGGGGCGGTGCGGCCCCCGCCAGGGCGGCTACACCTGCCTCTGTCACCCCGGCTTCTGGCTGAGCACCCAGGGCACCCACTGCATCGGTGAGGGGGGCGCCGGGGGGCGGGGCGGGGGGTCTCGGCCTGGCCCCCCCTCTCTCTGGGCCGCCGAGGGGGCCCCCCCGTGCCCTCGCCTGGCTCAGGGACTGACTCCGTCTGTCTGCGCCAGACATGGACGAGTGTCGGCAGAGCCCGCAGCCCTGCGCCAACGGGCGCTGCGAGAACACCGTGGGGAGCTACCGCTGCGTCTGCGCCCCCGGCTACCGCGCTGCCCCGCCGGGCACCGAGTGCCGAGGTGAGAGCCGGGGCGGGGGCCCTGGGCGCGGGGCGGGGGCCCGGGGTCCTGCTCTCTGGGCTCCGCAGGGCCTCGGCCCTTCCGGGCCGCCAGAGCCCAGCCAGCCTGGAGCAAAGGCTTTTGTCCAGGCCTGTCCGGCCGGCCGGCTCTCCTTCCTCAGGCCGAGGTGAGCCCAACTCCTCTGGCACCCCCCAGTCCTGCCCTCCCCCTCCCGGCGATCGGCCTCCAGCCCGGGGGAGAGGCGGGTGGCCGGACCCTCCGGCTCGCTGGTCGCCAGCGTCCCGGTGGCTGGATCTGCCATGGTCTTCTCCTGCTCCGTGGAGACGGGGGAGGCCAGAGCATGGACCTCAGGAATAAGGCCGCAGAGGGGGGAAACTGAGGCACACACAGGTTTTGTAAAAGTATTACAAAAAATTTGTCCCTTTGTCACCGCTAGGGCCTTGGGGCGGGGGGAGTGAGTCTCTGACCCCCCCCCCCCCACTAACACTGCTCTTTCTCCCCTCTGCCCGAGCAGACATCGACGAGTGTGCCCAGAGCCCCCGCCCGTGCGCCCAGGGCCGTTGTGAGAATACGCCCGGCTCCTACCGCTGCGTCTGCCCCACCGGGTACCGGCCCAACCCCCCTGGCACCAGCTGCAGCGGTAACATAGCGCCCGCCAGGGCTGGGCAGTGCCCTAGGTTTGGGGGGCTGGGTGATGCCACTGGGAGGCAGCTGTGCCAGGGGGAACAGACGGGGCTGGGTGGGGCGGTGCCATAGGGGGAGGAACGGGCGGGGAGAAGGAGGTGCGGGGGCACCAGGGGTTCACAGCCCCCCTGTGCCCTGCAGACATCGACGAATGCGCCCAGATCCCCCGCCCGTGTGCCCAGGGCCTCTGCGAGAACACGGCCGGGAGCTACCGCTGCACCTGCCCCCGGGGCTTCCGGGCCAGTCCGGCCGGCAACGAGTGCCTGGGTAGGTGCCCCGCCCCCGGGGGTTCCCCTCCACTGCCCCGCCCCGGGGGTTACCCTGTCCCACAGGGGTTCCCCTCCACTGCCCCGCCCCCGGGGGGGTCCGGGGGTTCCCCTCCACTGCCCCGCCCCCGGGGGCGTCTGGGGGTTCCCCTCCACTGCCCCACCTCCAGGGGTTCCACTGCCCCCCGGGGGTTCCCCTCCCCCGCCCCCGGGGGGCTCTGGGGGTTCCCCTCCACTGCCCCGCCCCTGGGGGTTCCCCCGCCCCCCGGGGGTTCCCCTCCCCCACCCCCGGGGGGGGGGGTCCAGGGATTCCCCTCCACTGCCCTGCTCCGGGGGTTCCGCTGCCCCGCGGGGGTTCCCCTCCGCCACCCCCGGGGGGGTCCGGGAGTTCCCCTCCACTGCCCCACCCCCGGGGGTTCCCCTGCCCCCAGGGGTTCCCCTCCACTGCCCTGCCCCCCCGGGGGTTCCCCTCTCCCCCCCGGGGTTCCCGTCCCCTGCCCCCGCCCCCTGGCGAGCCCATTTTTGCAGGGAGCCCAGCTGCCGTTCCCCTGGGCACGGGGGCCCTGCGGGGGCTCCCCGCCCCATGGCTCCAGACAGACCTGAGCAGGGACGGGTGCAGCAGGGCCTGGGGGAGGGGCTTGGGGATCCCCGGGGGGGTCCCATCCCGAGGCCGAGCAGCTCTGATGCCCGGCCGTGACCGTTGCAGACCTGGACGAGTGCCGGCGCAGCCCCCCGCCCTGCGAGCCTGGGCGCTGCGAGAACGTGGCCGGCGGGTACCGCTGCACCTGCCCCAGCGGCTTCCGCCCCAGCCCCGCGGGCACCGAGTGTGTGGGTAAGAGCTGGGCTGGGGGGTGGGTGCAGAGCTGCCCCCGGTGTCTGGCGGGGCTGGGGGCGTGGGGAGGTTGTGACTGGGACAAGCTTCCCCCCTGCCAGCACATCCCTGCTCCAGGGCGGGGTGGACCCAGGGGCATGAATCTGTGGGGCCCAGGGCACTTCCCCATGGGGAAGCACGCGGCTTGGGGGCAGTGGGCTGTGCCAGGCAGCGCCCCCCCCCCCGCTGTCGCTCTCTCTCTCTCCCCATAGACGTGGACGAGTGCCGGCAGAGCCCACGGCCCTGCAGCTACGGGCGCTGCGAGAACACGCCCGGCGGGTATCAGTGCGTCTGCCCGGCCGGCTTCCGGCTCGACCCCCAGCAGCGCCAGTGCCAGGGTGAGCTGGGGGAAGGGAGTAGGGCACTGGAGGGGCAGGGAGAGGGCTCTGGGGGGCAGGAAGGGGGGTGGGAGGTAGGGCACTGGATGGGGCTCTGGGGGGCATGGAGGGGGGCACTGGAGGGGCAGAGATGGGTCTCTGGGAGGCAGGAAGGGATAGGTGACTGGGGGCAGGGGGTCCTCTCTTGTACACTGCCGGGGGGCTCTGTGCCTGTCCTGGGGCCTCCGTGTGCCCTGGGGGTCCCGTGTCTCTGTGGTGCTGCCCAGCGGGTCCGATGGGACCAGCCCCTCGCCGTGCCCCCCGTTGGCAGTGATGCCGGGTGGCCCCGTCCCTAGGGACCCGGCCGGGCCTTAGCCTGGGAAAGCCCCGTGGGTGCAGCCCCCGGCCTCTGCTCCGAGCCCCCAGCTGCCCCGGGGCTCCCCGCCCGGCCAGGCGGCTGAAGGGGCCCCGGGGGGGACAGGCGGGTCGTTAACCCCACATCCCCGTTCGCCCGCGCAGACATCGACGAGTGCGAGAACCACCTGGCCTGCCCGGGGCAGGAGTGTGTCAACGCGCCCGGCTCCTTCCAGTGTCTGCCCTGCCGGGATGGGCACCGGCTCCACAACGGCCACTGCACAGGTACCGGCCGGCCCCGGCACTGACCCCCGCCCCGGGCCCCTTCCCGGCCCTCCCACCTGCAGGTGCTGGGCCCCCCAGCCTCGCTCCGCGGGCACTGGCCCCCTCCTGCCCTTCCCCCCCTACTTCCCCCCCAGCCCTTTCCCCGCAAGCACTGGGCCCCCCAACCTCCCTCTGAGGGTGCTGCCCCCCTCCTCCCCTTCCCCCCCCGATTTCCCCCCCAGCCCTTCCCCCGCAAGCACTGGGCCCCCCAACCTCCCTCTGAGGGTGCTGCCCCCCCGCCCGCTCTGACTCTGCCCCTCGCTTGCAGACGTTGACGAGTGCGCGACAGGCTCGCCCTGCGGCCCCCACGGCCGCTGCTCCAACACCGAGGGCTCTTTCCGCTGCCAGTGCGGCCAGGGGTACCGGGCGGGCGCGCCGGGGGGCCCCTGCGCAGGTAAGTGCGGGACACGGGGGGGGCCGGCCGGGCTGGGCCAGGTCCCCACCCTGCTGACACCCCCCTTTGCAGATGTCAACGAATGCCTGGAGGGCGAGTTCTGCTTCCCGCACGGCGAATGTCTCAACACCGACGGCTCCTACACCTGCCTGTGTGCCCCGGGCTTCGCCCCTGCGCCAAGCGGCACCGCCTGCCTCGGTACGGGACCCAGGCGTCCGGGGACCACAGCGCCTCCTGCGGGGGGATGGGGGAGGACCCAGGTGTCTGGGGAATTCGGTGCCTTCTGCATGGGGACCCAGGCGTCTGGGGACCTCGGCAATCACTGCATGGGGACCCAGGCGTCCGGGGACCGTGGCGCCTTCTGCAGAGGGAATGGGCGAGGACCCAGGCGTCCGGGGACCACAGCACCTCATGCAGGCAGACCGCAGCGCTTCCTGTGGGGGGACCCAGGCGTCCGGGGAGCAGAGGACACCGTGCGTGTGAGGGGAGGGTCCATCCCGCCCGCTGAGCCGTGTCTCCCTTCGCAGACGTTGACGAGTGCCAGCGCGGGGGGGTGTGCGAGGGCGGGCGCTGTGCCAACACGGACGGCTCCTTCGACTGCCACTGCCGGGCCGGCTTCCGGGCCAGCCCCGACAAGCATGCCTGCCAGGGTGAGACGCTGCGGGGGAGCTCTGTGGGGAGGGGGCTGGGGTCCCCGCTTGCTGGGGCTGGTTCCGGCCCCCCCGGGCAGAGCACGCGCTGCACCCCCCAGATCCAGGCTGGGACATGACACCCCCTGCCCCCGGGGCAGGGCCTGGGGTAGACCAAGCTCCGGGGGCGGGGGCAGGGCAGGGAGCTGGGCACATGGGGCTCTGCCGCCCCACCCTGTGTTTGGGGTGTTCTGGGGTGTGGCTAAGCACCGCCCGGACGCCGGGGTCCTGTGACAGGTGCATCCCATCCTGTCAGTGCTCTGCTGGATTCTTCTCAGCTCCGGGGTGGGGGCGGGATGGACCCTGGGGGCTCAGCCCAGCGCCCTCCCACCCCTGCTTGTGCCGCTGACTGCCCCCCCACCCCCCAGATGTGGACGAGTGCCAGCAGTACGGGGGCGCCCTCTGCGGGACCCAGCGCTGCGAGAACCAGCCCGGCTCCTACCGCTGCGTCCCCACCTGCGAGCCGGGCTACCGGGCCGATGCTGCCGGGGCCTGTGTCGGTGAGTGCCGGGGGCGGGGGGGGGTGTGTGTCAAGGGGGCAGGGGGGTTCATGCCCATGGGTGGGGGGATCCGGTTCTGGAGCTTTGGGGGTAACGTGCCCTGTTCCCTGGGGGTTGCGCTGGGGTCGTACCTGCTGGGCAGCCCCTGCCCTGGCCATGGAGAGTCCTGGGGGGCTGCAAAGAGTCCTTGCCCCCCAGGGGCACAGAACCAACCCTGCCCCCCCCCTTAGCCCCGGGTTGGGCCAAGCTGCTCCCCCGCCCCACATTCCCCCCATGGCCGGATCCTGACGGTGCCTCCCCCCACCCCCCAGATGTGGACGAGTGCCAGGAGTACGGGGGCGCCCTCTGCGGGGCCCAGCGCTGCGAGAACCAGCCCGGCTCCTACCGCTGCGTCCCCGCCTGCGAGCCGGGCTACCGGGCCGGTGCTGCCGGGGCCTGTGTCGGTGAGTGCCGGGGGCGGGGGGCGGGAGCAGGGGGGGTTTGCCTGGGGAGGGGCCGTGCCGGTGGGTGCTGGGCTCCAGCTTGGAGAACAGGCCATGGGAGTGGGTCCGTGGGAACCGCGGGGGGGTCTGCGGGCGCCGTGGGAACCGTGGCGGGGGGGGCTGCGGACGCCGTGGTGACCGGCTGTTGGCTGTGTTTCAGACGTGGACGAGTGTGCGAACGGGACGCTGTGCGGGGACCACGCCATGTGCCACAACCTGCCGGGCTCCTTCCAGTGTCTCTGCGACCAGGGCTACGAGACTGCCCGTGACGGGCGCCACTGCCAGGGTCTGGGGGGCTGCTGGGGTCGGGGGGGCAGGCCAGGGGTGGGGGGGGCTGCTGGGATTCTGGGGGTCGGCCAGGGTCTGGGGGGCTGCTGGGATTCTGGGGGGCTGCCAGGATATGGGGTGGGGGGTCGGGATCGGGGGGCTGCCAGGGGCAGGCAGGGGACAGGGCGGGGGGGGAGCTGGAAGCTGGGCCATGGGCCCCCCCCTGCCCTGCTCACCAGCTGCCCCCCACCTCCCCAGATGTGAACGAGTGTGAGACGCTGCAGGGCGTGTGTGGGGCCGAGCTCTGCGAGAACGTGGAGGGCTCCTTCCTCTGCATCTGCCCCAGCAGCGCTCAGGAGTTTGACCCCATGACGGGGCGCTGCACCCGCCCGCCCAGCCCCCGTGAGTGAGGGGGGGTGCAGGGAGTGGGGGCAGGCACCAGAGGGAGGGGGGTTAGCCGGGGGTGGGCAGGGAGTGGGGGGGCACAAGGGGAGGGGGGCTGGGGAGTGGGGGGGGGAGGGGTGTGACGGGTTCCCCCTGGGGTGCCGCTTGGAACTGGGGTACCACTGAGCCCGCCTCACCCACCAGCCTGGGCTCCCTGCACACTGCACTTTACCAGCGCACACGGGTAGGGCCACACGCAGCCGCAGAGCTCAGCCCTGCATGGCAAGACTCAGCTAAGGACCTGCCCAGCTACTCAGGCGCACCCCGCTCTGGAGGGCAGACCCCAAATTGTACCGTCTTGCGCAGCACAGAGATCTGCACAGCGTGAGCTCCTGAAATTCGCCCCCTCCCTCAATGTGGAGAGAGACGCAACAGCTTTGGCCCCCGGTTATGTTTTCCACGCACTGATCTTAGACAAAACAAGTTTATTAATTACAGAAGATGGATTTTAAGTGATTATCAGGGACAGCGAACAGATCACCCAGCAAATAAACAAATGAAGCTTAATGTACTAAAGCGAGGGTGGGAATTTGCTACTCGTGTCCGAATTGTTGATTTAGGCAGCTGGCAGACATTCTTGAGGGGCAGGCTGCACTCGCTTGCGGCGTGAAAACGCCAGGCGCTCCTTTCGCAGGCTAGAAATCCCTCGAGACTGGATTCAGCCCTTCCCCAGTTCAGTCCTTGCCTCTCCGGTGTTTCCAGGCCTCGTGAAGACCCTGGAGGATGTCACTCCCCTGCCTTAAATAGGGTCGGTGGAGAAACACGGGTAGCCCAAGGCGGGGCGCAGGGCCACGTGGTCACATGACCCCAGAGTGTCATCGCAGCCAGGAGTCAGAGGCAGTTTGTAGGGTCCCCGGGAAGGCGCCCCGGAGCGAGATTAGCCCCTTCTCAGGGGGCTGGCCCCGCAATGGCCCCGCAATGGCCGTCTGGCCTGGCTGCATCCTGCCTCGCGGGCGTTCCCCGGGGTAAACGCTTGTCAGAGGTGCCCAGACAATCTTCCCGACTCGGATGCCGCAGGGACACCTGCATCCGAACAGGACAATCCGCTCAGCGGGTCGAGACCTTGCCAACGACCCCCCCCCCCCCCCCGGACCCTCCCATCCCAGACTCGTAGCGTAATTCGACTAGAAGAACCCGGGGCGTAACTGGGTGGCGTCGCCCCAGGCCAGTGGGGCCGGGCCGAGGGCCTGGCCTGCCCGTCTCACTGGGGCTTCCCGCCCCCCGCTTGCCTTGCAGCCCAGCGCCCCGGTCGCCTGCCCGCCCCCCAGCCCGAGCCCGAGCCTGGAGCGCCCGTGCGGGACCCCAGCCGCCAGGAGTGCTACCACCAGGCCTGCGAGAAGGTGCTGGCCAGGAACGCCACCCGCCAGGAATGCTGCTGCAGCCTGGGGCACACCTGGGGCACGGCCTGCCCGGCCCAGCCCTGCCCCCACCCGGGCACAGGTACGGGGGGCCCGGCCCAGCCCCGCCCCCACCCGGGCACAGGTACGGGGGAGCCCGGCCCAGCCCCGCCCCCACCTGGGCACAGGTACGGGGGGGCCCGGCCCAGCCCCGCCCCCACCCGGGCACAGGTACGGGGGGGCCCGGCCCAGCCCCGCCCCCACCCGGGCACAGGTACGGGGGGGCCCGGCCCAGCCCCGCCCCCACCCGGGCACAGGTTCGGGGGGCCCGGCCCAGCCCCGCCCCCACCCGGGCACAGGTTCGGGGGGCCCGGCCCAGCCCCGCCCCCACCCGGGCACAGGTACGGGGGGGCCCGGCCCAGCCCCGCCCCCACCCGGGCACAGGTACGGGGGAGCCCGGCCCAGCCCCGCCCCCACCCGGGCACAGGTACGGGGGGGCCCGGCCCAGCCCCGCCCCCACCCGGGCACAGGTACGGGGGGGCCCGGCCCAGCCCCGCCCCCACCCGGGCACAGGTATGGGGGGGCCGGCCCAGCCCTGCCCCCACCCGGGCACAGGTACGGGGGGCCTGGTCCAGCCCTGCCCCACCCGGGCACAGGTACGGGGGGGCCCGCCCCGCCCCACCCCGCCCCCACCCGGGCACAGGTACGGGGGGCCTGGTCCAGCCCTGCCCCACCCGGGCACAGGTACGGGGGGGCCCGCCCCGCCCCCACCCGGGCACAGGTACGAGGGGGGGCCTGGCCCCGGCCCCACCCTGGCACAGGTATGGGGGGGCCCGGCCCAGCCCCGCCCCCACCCGGGCACAGGTACGGGGGGCCCGGCCCCTCCCCCACCCGGGCACAGGTATGGGGGGCATGGCCCAGTCCTGCCCCCACCACCTTCCCACCCCTAATCCTGCTCCTCCCCGCCCCCCTCTGCCCCTAGGCCTATGCCCCCCCAGTGCCCAGCCCAGGTCTGGGGGTGGAGCCAGGGCTCAGATCCAGCCTTGCTGTGAGCCCGCAAGTGACAGCCCCCAGCACCCTGCCCCACCAGCCCCCCTCCCTGTCAGAAACAGGTGTTGTTCAACCCCCCCGCCCCCCCCAAGTCTCGCCCAGCCGGTGCCCGCAGGTTCAGGAGCTGGGTGCTCGCCAGGATCTGCCCTGGCAGCTGGAGCCGGCCCCTCTGTGGCTCCCAAGCCAGCCGGCCCCTGTGCCCGGCCCACCCTGCCCCCGCTCACTGTGTCCCGCTGGACAGCCGGGGGGGCTTGCCCCAGTGCCAGTCCCACCCTGGGGCTCATAGGCAGGGGTTCTTTCCCAGCTCTGGGGGGGGAGGGGGGCTGGTGGAGGAGGGGGAGCTGGGAGCCAGGACTCCTGGGTTCTCTCCCAGCTCGGGGGGGGGGGAGGGGGGCTGGTGGAGGAGGGGGAGCTGGGAGCCAGGACTCCTGGGTTCTCTCCTGGCTCTGGGAGGGGAATGGGTCCCACGGTTGGAGCGGGGGGCTCCCTGTGAGTGCTGGGGGGCGCCGTGGGATACAGGAGGAGGTTCCCGGCTCTCACGCTCGCTCTCTCCTGCTCTAGTGGAGTACCAGGCCCTGTGCCCCCGTGGGAACGGCTACGCCGCGCCAGGACCCCTCGCCGCGCTCACAGGTCGGTGCTGCCTGGCGCCCCCTTGTGGGGGTCTGAGCGGGGGAGGGGTGGGTGGCAGCTGGCGGGAGCCAGGCCTCTGGGTGCTCCTGACTCCCCTGGCCAGCGTCCGTCTCTCTCCAGCCACCGGGGCAGAATTGGGGCGGCCCAGGCCAGCGTTCGTCCCGGCCAAGCTGCCATGGGACCCGTTTCTCCTCTTGTCTGTCCCAGGTCCAAGCTCTGCGTCCTCCCACCGGGCTCCCCGACTCCACCTGCCCGCGCTCGAGCGCAGGCCTGGGCTCCCGGTGTCTTTTTGGACCCGCTCTTGGCCCGTCCGTCCCACCCCCTGTGACCAACCCCCTCCCCTCTCTGCGCTGCCCCCCCCACGGGTCACGAGGCCAAGTGCAGAGGGAAACTGAGGCAGGCAGAGGACGCCAGACAGTCCCCCCATGGTCAGGCCGTGTGTGTCTCCCCCGCCAGACATGGACGAGTGTGCGCTATTCAACACCCAGCTGTGCCGGGGGGGCGTCTGCGTCAACAAGGCCCCCGGCTACGCCTGCTACTGCCCCAATGGCTACTACTACGAGACGCACCACCTGGAGTGCATTGGTGAGACCCCAGGCCCTCCTCCCCCGGCCCCCCAACCCAGCCCCTGCTCCCCAGGCCCTCCTCCCCCGGCCCCCCAACCCAGCCCCTCTTCCCCCCACCCCAGCCCCCCAAACTGGCCCCTGGCACAATGGCTGCTGCTCTGAGACGCGCCGCCTGGAGGGGCCGTGGGGGCGACGCCGCAGTGACCCCTGTGTCTGTCCCAGATAACGACGAGTGTCTTGACGAGGAGGCAGAGCCCTGCGTGGGCGGGGGCTGCGTGAACACCATCGGCTCCTTCTACTGCGTCTGCACCCCCCCGCTGGTGCTGGACGGGTCCCAGCGCCGCTGCGTGGCCAACGACAGCCAAGCCCTGGGTGAGTGATGCCCCCCGGACCCGCCCGCACATGGCATGGACCCCCCCATGCTCAGGGGCCCCAGCATTGGCCAGGACGAGTTTCTCAGTCACCTGGTGCCCAGCCAGGCAAAGGAGCAAGGCTGGGCACGTTGCTGGCCCTGGCTCTGTGGCCCGGAGCCCAGCTCTGAGCTCCCCGACACCTCCCCTCTGTTCCCCAGCTCGGCCCCTGCGGGGGGGTGGGGAATCTACTTCCTCGCTGGCCGTGAGGCATGGCTGCCCCGGCCGCAGGGGTCCCCTTGTCCGTCCGGACCCCGCAGTGACCCAGGCCGGTCCAGCCCCCACAGCAGCGCCACCGACCCTGACATCGCCACCCGGCCTGGGAGCAGCTTTAACCCTTCGGAGCCTGCAGGGTCGCTGTCCCCAGTCCGCCAGGCGCCTGCCTCGCCAAAACGTTACCGGCAACTTGCGGGTCGTCCCCCCGGCGCCCACAGGGGAGGGCCAGACAGTCCGTGTGCACGTGCTGAGACTCGGCACGCGGCTCCGGGGGGCGCTCGCACACTCTTCGCACATACAGAGTGACAGGGCACCTGCAGGCCCTCGCTCGCTCACAGCACGCTCATCGCACAGCACGGTCAGGCTCACACGCTCCATCACGCCCACTTGCGCACACTCATCGCACGCTCACGGCCCGGCACTGTCAGGCTCACCCGCTCCATCACGTCCATGTGCAGACACTGATCGCACGTTCATCGCACGCTACTGTCTGGCTCACATGTTCCATCACGCCCACATGCGCACACTCATCGCATGCTCATCGCACGCTACTGTCAGGCTCACACGCTCCATCACACCCACATGCGCACACTCATCGCACGCTACTGTCTGGGTCACATGCTCCATCACACCCACATGCACACACTCATCGCACGCTCATGGCATGCCACTGTCCGGCTCACACGCTCCATCACGCCCACGCGCACACACTCATCGCACGCTCACGGCCCGGCACTGTCCGGCTCACACGCTCCGTCACGCCCATGTGCACACACTCATCGCACGCTCACGGCCCGGCACTGTCCGGCTCACACGCTCCGTCACGCCCACGTGCACACACTCATCGCACACTCACGGCCCGGCACTGTCTGGCTCACACGCTCCGTCACGCACCCCCACCACACGCTCGTGGTCGCACCTGTGTCTCCCCAGACGCGAACCAGGCCGTGTGCTGGCAGGAGGTGGGGCCGGACCTGGTCTGCAGCCGCCCGCGCCTCGACCGGCAGGTCACCTACACCGAGTGCTGCTGTCTGTACGGGGAGGCCTGGGGCATGGACTGCGCCCTGTGCCCCGCCCGAGACTCAGGTGAGGGGCCCGGCCCACCGCCCCGCCCCCGGCTGGAGCCTGTGGGACCTGGGGCTGCGGGGGGGAGCCGGCTCAGTACCCGGGTCGCCGCGGAGGGGCGCTGAACGGGCCAGAACCCCCGTCGCTCCCCAGTGTGTGCTGGAGCCTGGGGTCCCTGCCCACGGTTCCTACATCCCCCCAGTGAGTGGCCTCTGGGGGGGGGTGGCCGGGGGCCCTGCACCCTGCAGTGGGGGGCAGCGGGCTCCCTGGGGGTGGCGGCCGGGGACCCTGCAGTGAGGTGGGGGGTCGGGGGCCCTGGGGGGAAGCCGGGGGCCCTGCAGTGAGGTGAGGGGTCGGGGGCCCTGGGGGGAAGCCGGGGGCCCTGCAGTGAGGTGGGGGGTCGGGGGCCCTGGGGGAAGCCGGGGGCCCTGCACCCTGCAGTGGGGTCCCCTGGGGTCCCGCACCCCCCAGCGAAGGTCTTTTCCCCACCAGATGACTTCGAGGCTCTGTGCAACGTCCTGCGCCCCCCGAGCTACGGCCCGGCCCGGCCCGGCCTGGGGCTGCCCTACGAATATGGCCCCGAGTTCGTCCCCGGCTACGGGCTGCCCTACGGCCCCGAGCTGTTTGCCAGCTCCGCGGCGCGGGGCCCCCAGCCTGGCCTGCGCCCCGACTATGACCCCTACGCCCTGGGGGGCTATGCCGGGCGCCGCGACTCGCTCTACAGCTCCCCCACCTACGAGGCCGGCGACTTCGAGGACGTGGCCTACGTGGACGCCCGCCCGGAGGAGCCGCCCGCCCCCTACCGGCGGCCTGACGCCCCCCGCACCTACCGGCCCCGCAGCCCCCCGGACCCTGAGCCCGGCCCGGCCTGGCACTACCCCCCCAACCCTGCCAGCCCCTTCCCCGAGCAGCCGGGCCAGGCCAGCGAGACCCACACCGGTGAGTGACGGGGGGTGCTGGGCAGGGCGGGGCTGGGGGTGTGTGGGGAGGAGCACCGGCTATGGGGGTGCTGAGCGGAGGGGTGCCTGGTATGGCAGGGCTGAGGGAGGGGTGCCGGGCGTGGGGGTGCCTGGTATGGCAGGGCTGAGGGAGGGGTGCCGGGCGTGGGGGTGCCTGGTATGGCAGGGCTGAGGGAGGGGTGCCGGGCGTGGGGGTGCCGGGCGTGGGGGGCCTGGAGGAGGGGTGCCGGGCGTGGGGGTGCCAGGCATGGGGGTGCTGGGCGTGGGGGGCCTGGAGGAGGGGTGCCGGGCGTGGGGGTGCTGGGCGTGGGGGGCCTGGAGGAGGGGTGCCGGGCGTGGGGGGCTGCTCCAGGTCAGGCCATAACAGCCCCCCAAGAGGGCCCCCTTGGAGCAGGGGCTGGGGGGGGGGCGAGCAGGGCCCGGCGGGGGCGGGGGGCTGGCGCTGATGCCCCGCTGCCCCCCAGAGCGGCTCGAGGGGCTGCAGGCCGAGGAGTGCGGGGTCCTGAACGGCTGCGAGAACGGACGCTGCGTCCGCGTCCCCGACGGCTTCACCTGCCACTGCCACCCCGGCTTCCGGCTGGACACCGCCCACATGGCCTGCCTGGGTGAGCCTGCCCCACGGCCTGCCCCACGGCCGGCCCCTCCACCGCCCACATGGCCTGCCTGGGTGAGCCTGCCCCACGGCCGGCCCCTCCACTGCCCACATGGCCTGCCTGGGTGGGCCTGCCTGGGTGAGCCTGCCCCACGGCCTGCCCCACGGCCGGCCCCTCCACCGCCCACGTGGCCTGCCTGGATGAGCCTGCCCCACAGCCTGCCCCTCCACCGCCCACATGGCCTGCCTGGGTGAGCCTGCCCCACGGCCTGCCCCACGGCCGGCCCTTCCACCACCCACATGGCCTGCCTGGGTGAGCCTGCCCCACGGCCTGCCCCTCCACCGCCCACATGGCCTGCCTGGGTGAGCCTGCCCCACGGCCTGCCCCTCCACCGCCCACATGGCCTGCCTGCGTGAGCTTGCCCCACGGCCTGCCCCTCCACCGCCCACATGGCCTGCCTGGGTGAGCCTGCCCCACGGCCAGCCCCCCACAGCCCTGACCCCGTGCCCAGCCCCATGGCCATCCCCTCCCCTACTGTCCCATGGCCTGCCTGAGTGAGCCTGCCCCACAGCCACCCTGCCTGGGTGAGCCCCTGCCCCATGGCCAGCCCCGCCAACCCGGATTCCCTGACCATCCCGCATAGCCTACCCCCTGCCCCCGCCAAGCTACCCCAATGTGGCCTGGGTGTGAACACCCCAGGGACCCCCTCGCGCCCAGCCCCCCAGCACCCCTCACCCTCTCCCTCTCCTCCCCACAGATATCGACGAATGCTCCGAGGCCGAAGGCCCCCCCGCGCTCTGCCTCAACGGGGGCTGCCTGAACACGGACGGCTCCTACCGCTGCCTCTGCCCCCGCGGCTACGTCCTCACCCCGCCCCCCCACTCCTGCACCCCCGCCCGGCCCCAGGCCTGAGGGGCGGCCGGAGAGCCCGTGCCGGGGGGCGGGGGCAGGGAGGTATTTATTGTGTGGCTCTAGGGCTGCCCGCCCCCTGGGAACAGGGGGCATGGGCCCCCCGGGGGGGGTGAGTCCCCAGGGGTTGGGGCCAAGCGATTCCCCCCCGGGGCGTGAACCCCGGGCCCTTCCGTGCTGAGCCCAGCCTGCCCCTGGGGCTCCGGGAGCGACTCCAGCCGGCAGCACTAGGAGGCTGTTACCCTGTTGTCCTCTCCAGCTGGCTGACCCTGTCGGGGGGGGTGGGGTGTCACTGTCCATCCCCGGGGGCCACATGAGGCTTCTCTCCAGTCAGTGGGCCCCCCAGCCCCCTCACCTAGACCCCCACAGCCCTCTGAGGCGATTTGCCCAGCGGCCCACCCAGCTGGGACCCCCGAGGCTCCGGGTGGGGTGACAGGTGTGGGGCTCCCCCCAGAGCAGGATAGGGAGATGGGGGGGCCCCAGGGACAGAGGGGGTCACAGGAGGCAGGCGGGGTGGGGGAACCCTGGGCCTGTGTGTTGTGGGGCTGGCGTCCAAGTTACTCCCCTTCCCTCCCCTGGGAGAACCAGCCTCACCCTCCTGCATAGCCCTGGGGGCCCCAGCCTGGCGGGAGGGTCTGGGGGGCTCGGGGCCCACTGGTGAGGGACGGGGTTCTCCGTGCACCCAGCCCTGGGAATGGGGCATCTGCCGGCGGCTGGTGGGAAGCGAAGAGTTAACAGCACGTGGCTCCAGGGCGCCCCCACCCCCCTCAGGCCAGCGGCACCCTGGCCCCCCCTCAGCCCTGGGGGGTTGCTATAGCTCCCGGCCCCTGGGTCTCGTCTCCCCCCTTTGTTACAGGAATAAAGGTTTTCTATAAAAGGAACGCAGCGTCCGTGCAGTGTTGGGGGAGACGGGGGGGCGGGCGGGGTCATCTCCCCCCATCACAGCCCTTGGCCTCCACCCGCCCCAACCCTTCTTCTGGGGCCGTGGGGCACGTCCCAGGGTAACGGAGCCTCCCCCCCCTGGAGGCCACAGGCGTCATCCCCACATCACAGCAGGGAAACTGAGGCCCAGGGGAGAGATTTGCCAAAGGACAGTGACTCAGTAGCAGAAAAGAACCCAGGAGTTCTGGCTCCCAGCCCCTGACCCCACTGCCCTCCCAGAGCCAGGGATAGAACCCAGGAGTCCTGTTCCCAACCCCCACTCTAACCCCACTCCCCTCCCAGAGTGGGGATAGAACCCAGGAGTCCTGGCTCCCAGCCCCGCCCCCCATTAACCCCTGCACCCCACTCCCTCCAAGCAGGGATTGCTCTCGCTGCTCCATGGAGCCCCCAGCGCCCCTCTCCCCGGGCCCAGCCAGCCCCAACGTGCAGCGTGCAGGGGCACGCGGGGTTAATGCTCCCCCCTTCCGCGCCTCCCGCCAGGCTCACCCTGCTATTACAGCTGCCCCGTCAGCGGGGCGGGGGGACGTGGCCCAGGCCTGGCCCCGGCTCCCCTGCACACGTGTTCCCAGCCGGCGCGGGCAGAGCCGCCCTGAGCCCCCCACGCAGGGCACTGCCATGGGGCCCGGGGCCACAGCACTGGGGGCCCTGCTGCTGCTGCTGGGCCAGGACCCCTGGGTCCTCCCCCACCCCCAGTGCCTGGACTACAAGCCGCCCTTCCAGCCCCCCCAGCCCCTGGCCTTCTGCCCCGAGTACTCTGCCTTCGGCTGCTGCGACGGCCGGCGGGACGCCCAGCTGAGCGCCAGGTTCCAGGTGCTGGGCACCTTCCTGGCCCCTGCCGGCCTGCGGAGCTGCGGGCCCTTCCTGCGTGACCTGCTGTGCCAGGTGAGTGGGGGGCGCAGGCCCGGCAGCCCGGCTGGGGGGGGGGGCGCAGGCCCGGCAGCCCGGCTGAGCCGGGGGGGCACAGGCCAGGCAGCCCGGCTGGGGGGGCACAGGCGGTTGCAGGGGTGCTGTGGGGCTGGTGGCATAGCAGGACAGTGGGATGTGGGGGGTGAAGGGAACTCAGCCCCTCTCCCGTTTCACCTCCACGACCAGACATGGAGGAACCCTGGGGGCCCCGTTCTCTTGCCCCCCATCAGCCTGGGAGGCCCTGTCGGTACTGACTGCATGGGGGGGGGGCAGAGGGGCACTGGGGGAGCCCCCAAGCTCCCAGCCTGGGGGCCCAGGTTCCCCAGATGTGCCTCACCCAGCTGCCCTGGGCTCCTGGCGAGGGGGGGCACGTACAGCTCCAGGCACCAGGCCGCATCAGGCTTCTGCCCCACGTGCCCGGCGAGGGAGCCGGGGGGGACCCCAGCAGCTCTGTGGAGCACGTGCCCAGCTGGGTGCCTTTGGCATCCCCTCCCCGTGGCTCCAGACGGCTCCAGGCAGTGGCCCAGCCCTCACCACATCCTGTCTAGGCTGGGACATGGGTGACCTCACCCGGCAGCTCCAGCTGGAGGCTACACATTGCGGGGGGACGGGGAGGGTCTTACATGGGCCCATTCCCAGCCTGTCCCCAACCCCCCACCCCCTGGAGTTCTGGTCTCGGCAGGCCCGGCATGAACACAACCCTGGAGTCCTGAACCCCCGGCCCCGTCCCTTCCCAAAGCTGACCTTAGGCAGGGGGTAACACGGCCCTGCAACCCAGGGGGCTGGGAGCCCGGACTCCTGGGTTCTATCCCTGGTTCTGGGAGGGGACTGGGCTCTGGTGGCTTAGGGCAGGGGAGGCTGGGAGCCCGGACTCCTGGGTTCCAGCTAACCCCCTTCCCCTGCCCCGCAGGAGTGCTCGCCCTACGCTGCCCACTTGTACGATGCGGAGGACATGAGCTCCCCGGTGCGGGCGCTGCCCGGCCTGTGCCCCGCGTACTGCGCGGCCCTCTGGCTCCGGTGCCGCTCTGCGCTGAGCCTCCTCACCGAGGACCCCGCCAGCCTGGCGCTGGAGAGCGACCGCGCCCGCTTCTGCGGCGCCCTGGAGCTGGGCGACCCCAGCTACTGCTACCCGGCGGTGGTGGGCAGCGCGGCGCTGAGCCAGGGGCTGGGCCAGGTGCGGGAGGGCGCCCGCGGCTGCCTGCAGCTCTGCCTGCGGGAGGTGGCCAACGGGCTGCGGAACCCCGTGGCCATGGTGCACGCCGGGGACGGCTCCCACCGCTTCTTCGTGGCCGAGCAGCGGGGCTGCGTCTGGGTCTTCCAGCCCAACGGCTCGCGGGCCGCGCGCCCCTTCCTGGACCTGCGGGCGGCCGTGCTCACCTCACCCTGGGCGGGCGACGAGCGGGGCTTCCTGAGCCTGGCCTTCCACCCCCGCTTCCATGCCACCCGCACCTTCTACGTCTACTACTCCGCCCGCGCCGGGCCCCACGAGACCATCCGCGTCTCCCAGTTCCGCGTCTCGCCCCACGACCCCAACGCCGCCGACCCCCGCTCCGAGAGGTGAGTGGCCCCCCGCCTGGGCACTCCTGGCGTAGAACCCAGGCATCCGGGCCCCCAGCCCCTACTCCCTTCTCGGAGCCAGGGGTTGAACCCAGGTGTCCGGGCTCCCAGCCCACCCCCGCGCTTTCACCCACTAGCCCTGGTCCCCTCCACTTCTGAGCCAGCCCCCGTCATGTAGCTCCTGCCTCCCCGCTCCATCTGCCCCGCCGGTTTGGGGTCCCCCCCCCCTTCACCCGGCTCCTCTCACCTGCAGGATCCTCCTGGAGGTGCTGGAGCCCGCGTCGAACCACAACGGGGGGCAGCTGCTGTTTGGGGCCGATGAGCTGCTCTACATCTTCACGGGGGACGGGGGGCGAGCGGGGGACCCCTTTGGCGCCTTCGGCAACGCCCAGAACAAGTGAGAGCTGGGGTGGCGTTGGGGGGCCCCTGGGGCCAGCATGGGGTGTTGGGGGGCCCCTGGGGGCGGCATGGGGTGTTGGGGGGCCCCTGGGGCCGGCATGGGGTGTTGGGGGAGATGCCCCCTTGCAGGAAATTGGGGCGGGCAGGGCAGGGGGGCCTTGATATGTGAGAATTTGGCTCCCTTCTGCCACCTGGTGGCCAAAGCGCAGACCGGCTGGCACCGTGTGGGGCAGGCAGCTCCCCCAAACCCCTGATTTCCCCCCGCACCCCCCAGGCCCCTGAACCCCCCGGCCCAGCCCCGCCGTGTCTGTTCCCGGCTCCCTGCCTCCCTCCCAGGTCGTCCCTGCTGGGCAAGGTGCTGCGGATCGACGTGGAGCCGGGGGCCGGGGGCCCCCCCTACCGCATCCCGCCCGACAACCCCTTTGTGGGGCAGCCCGGGGCCCGGCCCGAGGTCTACGCCTACGGGGTGCGGAACATGTGGCGCTGCTCCGTGGACAGGGGCGACCCCGTGAGCGGCGCCGGGCGCGGGCGCATCCTCTGCGGGGACGTGGGGCAGAACAAGTACGAGGAGGTGGACGTCATCGCCCCGGGCGCCAACTATGGCTGGCGGGCGAAGGAAGGGTTTGCCTGCTACGACCCGGTGCTGTGCGCCAACGCCTCGCTCGGTACGGCCGCCTCGCGCCAAGGGGCGCCAGGGCCCCACGGGCCTGTCCCCTCCGGGGGGCGGGAGTGGGGCACGGGGCCTGTCCCCTCTGGGGGCGCCATGGCCCAACAGGCCTGTCCCCTCCTGGGGGCGGGAAGTGGGGCACAAGGCCTGTCCCCTCCTGGGGGCGGGAAGTGGGGCACAAGGCCTGTCCCCTCCTGGGGGCGGGAGTGGGGCACGGGGCCTGTCCCCTCTGGGGGCACCAGGGCCCCATGGGCCTGTCCTCTCCGGGGGGCGGGAGTGGGGCACGGGGCCTGTCCCCTCTGGGGGCGCCATGGCCCAACAGGCCTGTCCCCTCCGGGGGGCGAGGAGTGGGGCATGGGGCCTGTCCCCTCCGGGGGGCAGGGAGTGGGGCACGGGGCCTGTCCCCTTCTGGGGGCAGAGAGTGGGGCACAGGGCCTGTCCCCTCTGGGGGCGCCAGGGCCCCACGGGCCTGTCCCCTCTGGGGGCAGGAGTGGGGCACGGGGACTGTCCCCTCCGGGGGGGCGGGGAGTGGGGCACGGGGCCTGTCCCCTCTGGGGGCGCTATGGTCCGACAGGCCTGTCCCCTCCGGGGAGTGGGGCATGGGGCCTGTCCCCTCTGGGGGGGCACTGTCTCCACCCAGGTCAGGGGACCGCGGTGCCAGCACCTTGGGGGCGGGAGAGGGAGGCTGCGTCCAGCCGGGGGGGTTGCTGCCCCCGATCCCCATCTGAGCGGCGCTCGTGCCGTGTCTTGCAGACGATGTCCCCCCCATATTCGCCTATTCGCACCAGCTGGGGCGCTCGGTGACGGGGGGCTACGTGTACCGGGGCTGCCACAGCCCCAACCTGCGTGGCCACTACATCTTCGGGGACTTCATGAGCGGGTAGGTTGGGCCCCTGGGGCCGGCATGCTCGGCCGGGCTCAGGGAGAACAGCCTGCTACTGCTGCAGGCTGGTGGGAGCGCTCCGGTAGCACACCGTGGGGCGAAGGGGGGGTTCACACCCTGCTGGTGACCCATGGGGGGCTGTGCAGGCACATGGCCATGGCAACAGGACTAGCCATGGCCCAGAGGGGCTGTGGGGCTGCCCTCTGGGCATCTCCCTGACCAGATGCCCCCCCCGGGAAGATTCTGCCTTGGGGGGGGATGTGTGGGGGGGGGGATGTGGCCGGGGGGGCAATACAATGTCTCCCCGGCTCCTATGGAAGGCAGTGGGTACAGCCCCCCGATGGCACCTGTGGGTGGGGTGGGGTACAGCCAACCCCATCCCCACGGCTCCGTCTGCCCCCAGACGCCTGATGTCGCTGCGGGAGGAGGCTGGCTCCGGGGGCTGGCACTACAAGGAGCTGTGCGCGGGCCAGGGCCAGACCTGCGCCTTCCCCGGCCTCCTCAACCACTACGTGCCCCACATCATCTCCTTCGCCGAGGACGAGGCCGGTGAGCGGGTTGGGGGGCACAGGCAGGCCTGGCCCAGGACGCGCCGGGGCCCAGGGCCCAGGCAGGCTAGAGCCATGGCTCCACCAGGACGCCTGGGTTCTCATCCCAGTGCTGGGAGGGGTCTGGGGTCCAGTGAGGAGAGTGGGGGTGGGGGGCTGGGAGCCAGGACTCCTGGGTTCTCATCCCAGTGCTGAGTCTGGGGTCCAGTGGTGATAGTGGAGGGGGTGCTGCTGGGAGCCAGGACACCTGGGTTCTCATCCCAGTGCTGGGAGGGGTCTTGGGTCCAGGTGGGAGAGTGGAGGGGGTGCTGCTGGGAGCCAGGACGCCTGGGTTCTATTCTCGTTGCTGCCTCTCACTTGTGGCCTTGGGCAGGCCCCACCCTCCTGTGCCTCAGTTTACCCAGTTGCGCCTGATGGGGGGACTTGGTGGCCAGTCACTAACCCCGCTGTCCCCGCAGGTGAGCTGTATTTCCTCTCCACGGCCATCCCTCGTGCGGCAGTGCCAGCCGGGGTCTTGTACCAGATTGTGGACCCCTCCAGGTACCCACCGTTCCACCCCTTTGCCCGCTGGCCCTGGCAGGTTTATGGGCAAGGAGTTGCCCCGTCTCGGTCCGACACAGCTTGGCTGGCTCCCAGGGTGTGGGGTGGGGGCCGTGCATGGGCCCTGGCCCCTGTGCCCCCATAACAGGCATCTCTCCCCACAGGCGGGCGTCCCCTGGACAGTGCGGGATCAGCCCTGTGCCCGTCCCCATCCAAGGGAAGCTGGTCCACTTCCGCCCATCACAGAGTGAGTGTGTGGGGCAGGGGGGCACTGGGGGCCGTAGGTCACCACTGCAGCTGGCTGAGGGCTCTGGAGAGCTGCTGGGCCATTGGGATGTGGAAGGGGGGCAGTGGGGTGCTGGGAGTGGAGTGGGGACTATTGGTTAGCGCAGGTGGGGTGGGGGAGCCAGGACTCCTGGGTTCTATCACCAACTCTGGTGCCGACTCACTGCGAGGGGCAGTTCTGCACGTGTGTTCTTCTGTATATGGGGGATAAACGTGTCGGGGTGAGGCAATCCGGGGGGGCAGAGATGTATCCCAAACAAGCCCCCCTCCCCCTTCCTGTTTCAGAATTCATCACACCGGCCCCGCTGCCCACAGGGACCACCCCACTGCTTGGCACCGGCTCAGAACCGACAGGCACAGCTGGACCCCCCATGGTGCCTGTCACCCACCCCCCAGGCCTCAGCCCCCCCTACCCAGGCCCAGAGCCCCCTGTGCCCCCTGCAGTGCCCTCGGCCCTGCCCAGCCCAGCTGTAGCTGCCAGGCCCCCAGCGCACCCGGACTCTGGGGTGCTGCAGGTGTTTCCCACACCCTGGCCAGGGCCGAGCCTGCCCCCCACCACCCCCAACTGGTACCAGCAGCTGCTGGAGCGCCTGGGGGCCAACAGCAGCCCATGGAGCCGCACCTACCGGCCCCCCCGCACAAGGCCACCCCCTCCAACCCACAACCCCCCCCTTTCCCCCAGCCCCCACCTCCACCCCAGCACAAGGCCACCCCACCCAGCCCACAACCCCCCCCTTTCCCCCAGCACCCACCTCCAGCCCAGCACGGGGCCGCCCCCCATAACCCACCCAGCATCCAGCCCCCACTGGCCCCCCAGCACAGGGCTGCCCCCCACAACCCACCCAGCATCCAGCCCCCACTGGCCCCGCAGCACAGGGTCACCCTCTCCAGTCCCCAACCCCCAGCTGCCCCCCACAACTTTGCCATCCCCTGCCACCCCTCAACCCCCCAGGCAGGAGGCTGGGCAGCACCCCAGGAAGATGGGGCCCCGGCGGCGGCTGGGTGCAAAGGGCCCCGCTCGGCAGCTGCCCCCTGGCACGGTGCGGCTGGTGCACAGGGGCGCAGGGCCCGGGCGGGGCCGGCTGGAGATCCTGGTGGGGGGCCAGTGGGGCACGGTCTGCGACGATTTCTTCGACGGGCGGGCGGCCGCTGTGGTGTGCCGACAGCTGGGCTACGGGCAGGCGCAGAGGGTGGCCCGCCGGGCGGAGTTCGGGCAAGGGGCCGCGCTGCCCATCCTGCTGGACGACGTGCGGTGCCAGGGCTCGGAGCGCAGCCTGCTGGAGTGCCAGAGCGCCCCCCCCGGGCAGCACAACTGTGCCCACAGCGAGGACGTGGGGGTGGTGTGCAGGCACCGGGAGGGCCAGGGGCTGCCCAGGGGGAGCCGAGGGGGCCAAGCCCTGTAACTTCTGCCTCCTCCTTGCCCTCTGGTGGGGGGAGGGGGGAGACATGGACGGCCGGGGTTGGGGGCTGGGCTGGGTCCTGCCACCCCCATCCAGCCCAGCCCCCTACTCCCCCCACAGCTTCAGGGACTTGGGAGCCACATGGCCCAGAGGCCCCCAGGCAGCTGCTCAGGGTTCCCGTTTTCCTTTTACAGCGGGGGGTTTGAGAATGGGGGGGCTTCTCCCCCCACTGCTGGGCCGGGAGGTGTCAGTTCTGGCGGGGGGGCAGGGAGTCAGGACTCCTGGGTTCTATTGTTGGCTCTACCCCTGCCTTGAGCGCCGGGCCAGGGCGGGGGGAGGGGACAGAGGGCACAATACCACGCCACCGGCTCCTTCCAGCAATGGTTTATTCAGACTCCTGGTCCCCATCTGTGCCCGGGACCATTCGCCCTCCCAGCCGCCAGGAACAGCTGGCACACACAGGCCTGGGGGCGGGGGGGGGATTCCCGGGGGCGAGTGCTTGAGCCAGGGACACAGGGGTGTTCGCTCTACGTCCCCCCTCCAGGCTGATTCCCGGGCTGGCAGAGGGCGCTGCCCCTCGACACCCCAGTGGGGCTGAGGGGCAGCTCTTGGCAGCATGGGAGGGGCCATCACCCCCCATGGGCAGTGCCCATCTTGCCACGCTCCATCCTGCACCTGGCGCCACGGAGGGGCAGCAGCTTCCGGCCGCGGGCCCTGCAGACGCCTGGAGTGGGGGGCAGGCACATGCGGCAGCCCCAGACCCCTCCCCGAGCGGTGCCAGGCAAGACCCCGTGACGGTTCAACCCGGCTCATTAAAGGGTTTGCATGAAAGGGATCCTGGCAGAGTCCAGCGGCTGTGCGGGGGGGTGTCCTCTCCCCTCCCCCCCTGCAGGGGTACCCAGACAGGCTGAGTTTTGGGGGGCAGGAGGGGCATTGCCCCCAAGCCTCGGGCATGCATGGAATCACCCCCCCCACATTTAAAACTCAAACTAGGCCTGGCCAGGCCCCAGCTCAGCCCCACACACAACCTGTCACCTTCACCCCCCTCGGTCAGCCAGAGCCCGCGGCG
Source organism: Chelonia mydas (assembly GCF_015237465.2). Classification (NCBI taxonomy): domain Eukaryota; kingdom Metazoa; phylum Chordata; order Testudines; family Cheloniidae; genus Chelonia; species Chelonia mydas. The sequence continues at coordinate 936,848 of NC_051263.2, read as the reverse complement.
CTGGGGGGCTGGCCCAGGCTGGGCCCCCGCAGCCGGCTCCATGGCCCAGGGTCCCCAGCATGGTGGGGGTGAGTCTGGGAAACAGGGCAGGTCCCGGCCACCTGCCCCGCGATAAAATCTGGTGAACGGCCGCTGAAAACGGGGGCGCGCTTATTAAAACCCTGCGCCAGCTCCCCCCGCAACATGCAGACAGGAGCCGCGCCAGCCCCAGCACGGCCCGGGCGAAAGCCAGAGCCTGCCGCAGCCACCGGCACGGTCCCCGCAGGGAGCTGCCCCGGGAACGCAGCCCCCTCTGCAGCCCCCTCCGCGGGGCAGGGCTGACGCTATCGGCTGATGGAGGCGTAGTTGGCTCGGCTGCCCGTGTTGAGCTGGGCGCTGGCAGGTGGCGGCTTCTCGCCCTGCCCCGGCTCCTCCGGCGGCTCCTCGGGCTGCAGGATGGGCTCCTGGTCGCTGCGGCCAGCGGCCGGCAGCAGGAAGAGGTCGGTGAGGCCGTGCAGGTCGGCCGCCTTGTGGAAGGTCTGTAGAACCAGCAGCACGGCCATCAGCCCCAGCAGCAGGTACACTGGGCGAGAGGGAGGGGGCATCAGCCACCGCGGGGACCTGGGGGTCACCCCTGGAGCTACAGCGGCGCTGCGCCCCAGCTGTGCCTGGAAACGCCACCCGGCAGGGCCAGGCCCCGCCCCACAGCAAGTAGGGAATAGAACCCAGGAGTCCTGGCTCCCAGCCCCCTCTGCTCTAACCACTAGTCCCCACTCCCCTCCCAGAGCCGGGGAGAGAACCCAGGAGTCCTGGCTCCCAGCCACCCTGCTCTAACCACTAGACCCCACTCCCCTCCCACAGCCAGGGAGAGAACCCAGGAGTCCTGGCTCCCAGCCGCCCTGCTCTAACCACTAGTCCCCACTCCCCTCCCAGAGCCGGGGAGAGAACCCAGGAGTCCTGGCTCCCAGCCCCCTCTGCTCTAACCACTAGTCCCCACTCCCCTCCCAGAGCCGGGGAGAGAACCCAGGAGTCCTGGCTCCCAGCCGCCTCGCTCTAACCCACCAAACGGCAGTGTACCCTAGGTAATGTTCAGGATGTAGCTGTCCCCACAGGGCACCAGCCCAGCTGCCTTGAAATGACTCTAATAGACACACCGACGCTGCACCCAAGTCTCCCCAGACTGTGCCCTGTGGGGCTACTGGGGTCCCCTCTGCCCCCCCACGTACCTGCCCCCTAGACACCTGTGACAAAGTGAGGGGGGGGGGGGTTTCCCGTAACGTTTTGCATGAGCACTGCGTGCCTCAGTTTCCTCTGTTTCTGACACAATGACCTCAGTGGTGGGACAAGGGGGTGTGATTTTTGCAGGGACCCACGGTGGCAGGTGTCTGGCAGGACTCAGGAGCCAGGTGGCTGCCGCGAGAGGTGGGGGCAGTGACTTGTTTGCCCAGGAGGAGGAGGGGCAGCAGGTGTGTCAGGGGCTGGGCTGGTCAGTCTCCTGGTTGGGACTGGGGCCGGTGGGGGGAGTGGGCCTTTGCTGTAACTTCCTGCTTCCTGTGAGCTCTGTCCTACCCTGTGTTCCTGGTGACTAATAAACCTGTTTTCCACGCTGGCTGAGTCACGGCTGACTGGGGAGTGGGGGGCAGGGCCCTTTGTGGGCGTGCGAGGCTCCCCCAGGCGTCCCTCCAGGGGACCAGGGGGCTGAATGCTTCCAGGTCGGACCCGGGAGGTGCCGGAGCCGAGCAGGCTCCTTGCCCTGGTGCCGGCGCCCCGAGGGGAGACGCACCAGGAGGAGGGTCCTGCCTGACCTTGCTCGGAGCGCACCTATGAGACCCCCCCCCAACGGAGCTGCCCCCCCAGACCTCCCCCCCGCCCGCTGCTCACCAGTGACGGAGACCTTGTAGAGCGCCCGCAGCTTCTGGCCGGGCTGCTCGCCCGGCACGTAGTCGCCCAGCCCGATGGTGCACAGCGAGATGAAGCAGAAGTAGAAGGCGTCCAGGTAGCTCCAGGTCTCCTCCAGGGCGCTGAAGATGGCGGCCGGCAGCAGAAAGAAGGCGACCAGCACGGCCAGCAGCAGCAGCAGGAAGTGGGCCCGGGCCAGCGCCCGGTGGCTGTAGCCCGACCGCAGCTGCAGGTACTCGAGGGGCCGGTGGACGAAGAGCCGGGCCAGGCGCTGCACCGTGGCCGTCAGCACCAGCATGGTGAAGGGCACCCCCAGCAGGGCATAGAAGATGCAGAAGGCCTTGCCGGAGTCCGAGAGCGGTGTGGTGTAGCCGTAGCCTGGACGCGGGGCACAGAGGAGATGATGTTACCCCCACGTGTGTGTAGGGGTCTCCCACATGGGAAACTGAGGCACGGACAGGCAAAGGCATCCCACAGGGGTCAGTGTCAGAGCTGGGGATAGAACCCAGGAGTCCTGGCTCCCACCCCCCACCCCCGCACTAACCACTAGATCCCACTCCCCTCCCAGAACTGGGGAGAGAACCCAGGAGTCCTGCGTCCCAGCCCAGCCTTGCCCTGTGCAGCCCCTGGCTCCATCCAGCAGGTCCCAGGCTTCATCCCCGCCCTAGCCCATGTGCCTGGGCTCTGCGTGAGGCCGGCTCCGGGAACGGCTCCGGCGCGGGGAGCTGGGTAATGAGATTTCACGCCCCGGTGGGTTCTAAGCCGGGCAATTAGGCGGCTGCAGGGGGCAGTGAAAGGCTCCATTGTGGGGGGCAGCACCGCACCCGCCGCTAATCCAGAGGCAAAGCCAGGGCCCTGCGGGGGGCTGCAGGCTGCACATGACCCCAAGCGGGGGAGGGACTCGCCCAGGCCCAGTGACTGTTTTACGGTAGCACCCAGAGGCCCCAATCCGGGATCTAGTGATGCCCGAGCACAGTGACACAGGCTGGCTGACATACCAGGGTAACAGCCTACTACTGCAGCCAGCCAGCGGCGCTTCGGGGCTCCAATCGCACCGCGAAGGCACTGGGTGACGGGGCAGCTGCTGCCCCAAAGTTCCACTACCGGGGTGGCAGCCACAGGGCTCCCCAGCATGGCAGGGCTGGCCCCGCGTCCCCCCTGCCGTGGCTGCATCCCCAGGCCTTTCCTACCCCTACCCCAGGATCCAGACAGGCTGAGCGCCCGGCCCCTTAGCCCATCCGCACTACGGGGCAGCTGCACCAGGGGCTGGGGCCGAACACCAGGAAGCCCGTGCGGTGGGGGTGAATCCCGTGGGGGAGCCGGGTCACTGGGGAGAGCCCTGCTCCCCCTCCCCACCCCATCAGAGCTGATGCCCAAGCTCAGAGCCGGCCTGTCAGGGCCTTGCCCACCCACCCCGGGGAGCCAGCCCAGCCCACTCCCCTCCCAGCTGCCAGGGAGCTGTTTACGCTGAGTGTTGACCCAAGGCAGGCACGGGGCAGAGTTCGCTCTGCATCAACCGGAGCCTCCCGTCCTCCCTGCCCCGGCAGGGTGAGCCCTGCCCAGGGATCCCCCGCGCTGGCCAGCTGCCTCCGGACCCAGAGGTCCCGCAGGGAGTGCTCTGCGGGCCAGGACGGCTCAATCTATCCTTGGGCCGTGGTGGGGCAGAGGGACTGATGTCCTGACACACACAGAGCCAGACAGGTCTCAGCTTCAGCACCAGCCCATGGAGACAGACCGACACGGCCGGACAGACGGGCATGTCTAACCCCCCCGTCCCCCGCAGCGGACACCCCCAAGGGATGCACCACAGGACCTGTCCCGCTCAGGAAGGTGCCCCGTGGTACCCAGGGACAGACAGCCCCGCTGTGGGGCCACACAGCTGCCTCAGGCCCCCCCAAGGCACCGAGCTGCCAGACCGGGCAGCGCCCAGACCCAGGGGATTGTGTGGCAAAGCCCCTGGGCACTGAGCCCCATGGGCTGTGCCCCCCCCCATGGCGTCACTGGGGCCAGGTGCTGGTAACGCACACGCCCTTGGCCTGGCAGGCAGCTGGACTCCCTGGCTCGGTGCCAGGCCCGGGCAGGGCCAGAATGCCCGGGCTCTGGGGAGAGGCACCAGCTCATGTCCGGGTTAACCCCCTCCCTGCCAGGGCTTGGCTCACAACCCCCAGTACAGGGGCGGGGAAAGAGCCAGTGTCTGGGCAGCTCTCCAGAGCCCCGTGCCGCCAGCCCTGTCTGTCAGGAGCGCTCGGCACTGTCAGGAGCGTGGCAGTGCTCAGCCGGGCTGGGACCCGCTCTCCCTTCCTGCCCAGCCAGCCAGCAGCTGGCTCAGCGTTTCTAACAGCGCATGGGGCCAGCCACGACTTCCCCCGGGGCAGCCAGCAGGGCGGCCCGGACCCATGAGTCCCATGAGCCAGAGGCAGCTGTCACCCCTTTGGGCTAAACATCTGAAGGACTAACTGAGCTGTATGGGCTCATCAGGGAGCCAGGACTCCTGGGTTCTGTCCCCAGAACTGGCAGGGGAGTGGGCCTAGTGGTTTCAGTGGGGGGGCGGGGGCTGGGAGCCAGGACTCCTGGGTTCCATCCCCAGCGCTGGCAGGGGTGTGGGGCCTAGTGGTTAGAGCAGCAGCTCTCTAGAGCAGACACTCCCAGCTCCCAGATGAGGGGAGGGGGCCAGGCTGGGGAGCAGGGATTCTGGCTGGATCCTGGCTGGACCCGGCTGTAATCGGCACCGACGTGCCCACCCCAGGACCTGCCGACCTGAGAGACCTGCTCATTTAGGGCTGGATCCAAAGCCTGTCGGAAGCCAGGGGGGGCAGGAGGGTTCCACTGGGCTGGGGGTCCAGCCACATGGACCAGTCTGAGCACCGGGGGCTGCTGGCCCTGGTGTAGGCCAGGCCAGGAATCTCTGAAGCTAAGGCCCCACAGGGGATCCAAGGCCCAGCAGCCAGCCCCCTCCCCCCTCAGGAGCACCTTTGTGCTCTAGGATTTCCGCAAGGGCCTGGGGGGGGGGGGGGGGGGGGGGGGAGGAGAGGGGAGAGAGAGAGAGAGAGAGGAACTAGGCCAGGATGGAGGGGGAGGGTTGGCGCTCTGGCTGCTAACTCTGCGCTTTCACTTTCCTTGTCATCTGGGGCCCAGGTGCTGGATTGGGGGTGGGGGTGCAACCAGTTCTTCCAGAGCAGCTTTCAGAAGCCCCCCCGGGGAGCATTTCACAATATACCCCCCTACACACACACCCCCCAGGGCAGGAGCGGGATCTCGCTGAGGCTCCTGGCCCGAGGAACAAGGCCAGTCCCAGAGTCCTAGCATGGGGGAAGTCCCTGGCATGGCCACTCCGTCACCATCACCCAAGGCCCGAAGCCAGAGCCCAAAGAAGCTGGCCCAGTGAGCCCAGCCGACACCAGCCCAGAGACCTTCTCCAGTCAGTTTTGCTTCTGACAGCTGGCAGGGGCCCAGCAGGCCCTGCCCAGACCTGATCTCTGCTCCGGCAGGTGCAAAGGAGGAGTCCCCTGCGCCCGGGTGTTGGGACACTGCCACCCTGGCAGCATGCAGCATCCCGTGAGCCCAGTCACCAGGCCCAGCGCCTCGTTCACACCTCATGTCACTCCAAGGCCCAGCAGACACTTCGGAGAAAGGGCCTCAGAGTTACAGCTGCACCCGCCTTGCCTAAGGGAGTTCGGCCCGGGGACACCCCGGGCCCCCAGAAACACCCCATGGACCCAGCACAGACCTCCCAGGTCCCCTCCCCACACAGAGCAGGAAGAGGGGCACACGCCCCATGGCTAAATGCCCTGCTAAGATGCCTTTCCAAACCCAATCCCACTCTAGGCCCTGCAGAGAGCCCCCGTGGGTCAGGGCCTGGTGGGGCAGATCCGAGCCACTGTGCGGTGGTGGGGAGGGGCAATGTTTGGTTTGTGGGTTGAGCTGGGGGCTGTGTTAGCCGGGGGAGGGGGAGGAGAGGGCGGCTGTGTTACCCGGGGCAGGGGGGACTCTGATAACCGGGGCGGGGGAGGGGAAAGGGGCGCTCAGACACTTTCCCTCATACATTTAACAAACTTTCTGAAAGTTTCTCCAGCTGGCTCCGGCTCTGGGCAGGGCCCGGCCCGAGGGGCGCGGACATCATCCATCGGGAACAGCCCCCGCTTGCCCGAGCAGAGAGTGACATTTGTGTGTCGTGTTCCCCCCACCCACCCACCCACCCACACACACCTCAGTCTCCCGGCGCTGCTGGATTTGTAAACTCCCAACCAAGCACGAGATTCGCCCTGGGTGCTTTAACGCGCTCGGGAACAGGGCGCGTGTGTGTTGGGGGGGGGGGATTAAAATCACTGGGGGGCTCTAGGGACACGGCCCTGGGACCCCCTGGGGGATGGGCGCAATGGTCTGGAAGCTGGTGGGGACACTCCATTCCTGGGGGCCCCGGGGGAGCGCGGGGCGCCTGGGGTGGTACCGAGAGACTCACGCGCTGTTCGGGGGCGGCTGCCCCGGCGGGGGCAGCTGGGGAGGGGGGCGCGCAGCGGAGGGGGGCGCTCCGGCTGGCGAGGGGGCGCGCAGCGGAGGGGGGCGCCCCGGCTGGGCAGGGGGGCGCTCCGGCTGGCGAGGGGGCGCGCAGCGGAGGGGGGCGCTCCGGCTGGGCAGGGGGGCGCGCAGCGGAGGAGGGCGCTCCGGCTGGCGAGGGGGCGCGCAGCGGAGGAGGGCGCTCCGGCTGGCGAGGGGGCGCGCAGGGGCGGCGGGAGCGGGCGCTTACCCACGGTGGTGACCAGCGTGCTGGAGAAGAAGAAGGCGGAGGCGAAGTCCCAGTTGGAGGCGCCGGCCGAGCCGTTCCGCAGCACCGACACCCCGTAGCGGTTGGCGCTCAGCACCCGCTCCAGGAAGCGCTCCAGCGCGCTCTCGTTCAGGCAGGGGCTGGCCCGCAGGAAGGCGGCCTTGAGCGAGCGCAGCTCGGCCCGCAGCCGGCTCTCGTAGGGGCGCTCGATGGCGGAGACGAGCAGCGCGCCCAGCAGCAGGTAGCCCGCGTAGCCCAGCAGGCAGAGCCCCAGCACGGCGCAGCGGTTCATGGCGCGGCCGGAGCCCCGTGCGCCCTGGGCGCGGGCCGGGAGAGCGCAGCCCGGAGCGCCCCGCGGGCAGGGGAGACCCGGGGCCCCCGGAGGAGGAGGACGGCGGGGAGGGGAGACCCGGGGCCCCCCGGGCAGAGCCCTCGGTGCGCCCCAGGGAACGGGGGGACCCGGAGCCCCTCGGCTGCTGCTCGCCCCCTGGCTACGTGTCCTTCCAGCGGAGCTTCCGGCTGCTGCCGCCGGCTCCCCGGAGCGAGCCCCGAACCCAGAGACCCGCCGGGCCGGTCCCCGAGCGGCCGCGCAGCGACCCCTGCCTGCAGCCCGGCGGCTTCTTAGGCTGGGGACAAGCCCCGCCCAGCGGGGCGGGCTGGGACTCGGGGCCCCGCCTGGTCTCGGGGGGACCCCAGGGGATTCCCCGGGGCGGAGGCGGATTCCAGGGCCAGGCAGGAGCCTGGTCCCTGCCGGGGGAGGGAGGAGGGAGCCACATGCACCGACCCGCCCCCCCCGTGCCCCCTCCCCTCTCATCCTTGGCTGCTGTCTGGCTCCTTTCCTATAGAGATCTCAAAGCACTTCACAGACAAGGGACCAAGCCTCCCATCCCTCCGGGGAAACAGGTCACTGCTGTTCCTATTCCACAACTGGGGAAACTGAGGCAGGGCGTTGGTCCAAGGACTGAGCCAGCAGCAGAGCTGGGAATAGAACTCAGGAGTCCTGGCTCTGAGCAGGAGGCCCCGCTCTCCTCCCAGGGAGAAAAGCCTGAAACTTTCTGAAAGCCACTCTGGAGTCTGGCCAGTGGGAGGGGACGTGTAATCAAGTGACATGGGTTTTAACACAGATGGGTGCATGGACTCCCCCTCACTCCCCCCCAGCCAGTGCAGTGAGCCTGGAACAAGGGCATCTCTGTCTCGCAGGACTTGTTCTCTTGTGCACAGTAAATAGCGTATAGGTGACATTAACACACACACACACACACACACACACACACACTGTAACTCAGCACCCTGTCTCTGCCCTGGGGGGTCTCACACCAATCAGGTCTCACCTCTTTGCAGGCAGGATCAGCAGCTCAGGGGTCACCTGCTGGGTGATGGGGGTACCCCAGTGGCTGGGTCACTCCAAAAAGTAATTTTCCCTGGGTTGTAACTCACCCCTTCTTGTCAACTGTTGGGAATGGGCGACGTCCACCTTGATGGAATTGGCCTCGTTAGCGCTGACCCCCCACGTGGTCAGGCAACTCCCATCTTTTCATGTACTGCATACGTATACGTATGTATACGGCTTACTGTCTTATTCACTCCATGCATCTGATGAAGTGGGTTCTAGCCCACGAAAGCTTAGGCCCAAATCAATGTGTTCGTCTCTAAGGTGCCACGAGGCCTCCTCGTTGTTTCTAGTGGTTCCCTCTGACTCACCACCCCCGCCCCCTGTTCCCTGATCTGTGCAGTCTGGGCCAGGCACCAGGGTAACTTGGGAGTGGGGCAGCCAAGGTCAGTGAAATTGCACTGGGGTAAAACCAGTGCAGATGGGAGGAGATTCAGCCCTGGGTGTTCTCCGGATCTTCTGAGGGAGCTTTGTCCCTGTGTAACCCCCTTCCCCTCTCTTCATCCTCTCAGGCTGCTGAGCAACTGTAGGAAGGGGGGTGCTAGGCAGGGACCCTGCCCTAGCCCCCTTGCTGAGCAGCGTGGCGTGAACCATGCCCTGCTGATAACAGCGTTCCTGCTCCAGGGCTTGGTCTGAGGTCACCAGCCAGGCCAGGCCAGGCCAGCACAGCACAAGCTGCAAAGCGAACCCAGCCCAGGATGGGGACAGGGATTTGGTGGGTCAGGAGGTCAGAGCCTGAATGCGCCAGGAAGCTGCTTTGGGCATAAGGGGCACTCCTGGAAGAGGAGCGGGCAAAGGGAGCTGCCAGGAGGGAAGGCCCAGCAGGGTAGAGGAACTGGCAGGGGGTGCAGGAGGGAGGGCGGGGAAGCCAGTGCTGGCGTGCCTGTGCATCCCAGCTACGCCATGGGGCACGTCCTCTTTCCCCTGTTCCCAGTAACGCTGAGCCTGCTGTCTCCCACCTACTGGCTGAATTTTTCAAAACATCCTAAGTAACCTAGCGCCTCATTCCCAACCCCCAGGCAGCTTAGAAAATCCCAGTCCAAAGTCACCGTCTGAACAAAACACAGAGGAACCAGCTCGACCCTGGGGGAAGGAGGGACAAGGGCTAGGGGAGCAGGTGAGAGCCCTCGTCCCTCTGCCATCGGCTCCTTACACTGCAGATAGAAAAGGAGTACTTGTGGCACCTTAGAGACTAACCAATTTATCTGAGCATGAGCTTTCGTGAGCTACAGCTCACTTCATCGGATGCATACTGTGGAAACTGCAGAAGATATTATATACACAGAGACCATGAAACAATATCTCCTCCCACCCCACTCTCCTGCTGGTAATAGCTTATCTAAAGTGATCATCAAGTTGGGCCATTGCAGATGTGACTCTGGAAATTGCTCCGTCTGGGGCAGAGCCACCTACCAGGAAAGTCCAGTTTGGGCAGCTTTTGCAAGGAACTATCCCAGCCCTTGGCAGTCCCCTGCAATCTGTCCTGGGGGCCCCCAGGGGTGTCATGACCCTGGAGAGGGGGGGCCCTGACTGAGCCTTACAGGAACTCATGTATTAGAGGGGTAACTGTGTTAGTCTGGATCTGTAAAAGTGGCAAAGAGTCCTGTGGCACCTTGTAGACTAACAGACGTATTGGAGCATGAGCTTTCGTGGGCGAATACCCACTTCGTGGGATCCACGTTGTGGAACTTTCCAGAGGCAGGTATAAATATGCAAGCAAGAATCAGGCTAGGGGTAACGAGGATCAATCAGGGAGGATGAGGCCCTCTTCAGCAGTTGAGGTGTGAACACTGAGGGAGGAGAAACTGCTTTTGTCCTTGGCGAGCCATTCACAGTCTTTGTTTAATCCTGAGCTGATGGGGTCAAATTTGCAAATGAACTGAAGCTCAGCAGTTTCTCTTTGAAGTCTGGTCCTGAAGTCTTTTTGCTGCAGGATGGCGACCTTTACATCTGCTATTGTGTGTCCAGGGAGGTTGCAGTGTTCTCCTACAGGTTTTTGTATATTGCCCTTCCTAATATCTGATTTGTGTCCATTTATCCTTTTACGTAGGGACTGTCCAGTTTGGCCGATGTACATAGCAGAGGGGCATTGCTGGCACGTGATGGCATATATTACCTTGGTGGAAGTGCAGGTGAATGAACCGGTGATGGTGTGGCTGATCTGGTTAGGTCCTGTGATGGTGTCGCTGGTGTAGATATGTGGGCAGAGTTGGCATCCAGGTTTGTTGCATGGATTGGTTCCTGAGCTCCAGGTCCTCATGTGACCTGATTCCAGATTGGAGGGTGGTGCCCGGTTAAAGTCTAGGAGGCCTTTCTCAGAGGTGCAGCCCCCACCCCTCACCTTGCATTACACATTCGAGGTCCTAGCGGGCAGACAGGGACTGGGCGACCATTGGGCTCAACGGGCACTGTCTCTGGCTCAGACCAAGCGGGGGTGTGGAACGGCACAGCACACAGGTTCATGGCCCTCAGTGCATGGCCCGGTTTGTAGCAGGCGCTTGCCACAGCTGCAGCGCTGCGTTGCGTGATATTAAAAAACAAGGGGGAGCACGAACTGCATCAAACACCCAGTTTAGCTGAGGCCTGGTCTACACTGGAAATTAGATGGACCCACCTACGCCCCTCAGGGGTGTGAGTGTCACACAGGTAAAGCCACCTGCCACCCCCACCCTTGGAGACAGCGCCCAGGGGAAGGGAGAATAGTCCTGTCAACCTAGCTACACCCCCCCGGGGAGGTGGAGCACCTACAGCACGGGGAGAACCTCTCCTGTGGGCACGGGTAGTGTCTTCACTGCCCTAAGTGCAGACCAGGCAATGGGCTTTAGCACGTGTTCACCTGGGCCAAGGTATTAAAATCACGGCGCAGGAGGAGCCGTCACAAGCCCACACTCTGTGCACAGGGGCTGGTTTATCTATGGTGCCATTAGTGTGCTCTCTGAGGCCCTGCTGGGCTCTCCCCGGGTGAAAGCATTCCCACTGCAAGGTCCTGGGCTTTGACCTGACTGAGCATATCTCCTTTCAGAAGCTGCTTCCTGGGAAACAATCTCAAGATAAAGAGCTGAAGCAGCATCAAACACAGCACGTCCCCCACCATTCAATTCCTGAGCAGCCAGGCTGCCTCTTTGAAATGCAGATAGACTGGATAGTTGTGTGGATAGTTGTGAACAAAGGAGAGATGGCCTGCAAAGCTTGGCAATTAAACTCAGAAATGGGCATTAAGACCTGTGTTTACCGGGCGGGGCGGGCTACTCAGCACTAAATGTTAATTTGGATTTGATAAATTCAAGTTAAGTGGTGTTCATACCAACATGGGTGATGGAAGCTCAGGTAAACGTGGAGTTTTCAGTTTGTGACTCACTATTTTAAGTTTCCTCTTTTCAACTAAAAAGAGGAAGCTGTAATGCCCCTAAAACCCCTCACAGCAAAGCCCCTTGTGGGCTGAAGTTGGGGGGAACTTCCCTGTGGGTGCAGGGTTGCAGAATGGTCCACTGCAGGCATTCTCACCTCTTCCAAGTTCCATTGGACTCACAGCAGTGGATACCAGGGCTGGAGAAGGGCTAGTGGGCTAGGTGGACCCCAGGCCTGACCCAGCCTCACAGTTCCTATGAGAACGGAGGAAACACCTTGTATCACCACCAAGGGGGTAAGTATTGGACCGAGCTTGCTATTTTCAAGCAACACCAGATCAAAGATTCTATCTCGCACCTTTGCCTGTCTTCCCTAGCCCTGGAGCTCAGAGGAACCCGCCTCAATCAATCCCCTCTAACGAGGAGTTTGTGTATATAATGCAGGCGGAACCAATGTGCTGTGTGCTGTCCAGACACAAAGTCCGCAGAAATGCCAGGTCCCAGCTTGCAATGCTCCTGCTTGACCCAAAAACCAGAACTCAGCGAGTCCCAGAGTACCACATTCCATCCTGAGCTGAGGGGTGTGGCCTGTGGAGGTGGCAGTCCCAGTATGCCTTGCTCCGTCGTACGGCGCGAGCCTTGGAGGCGGCCGTCCCGGCCTGCCTGGCTCCGTCGTACGGCGCGAGCCTTGGAGGCGGCCGTCCCGGCCTGCCTGGCTCCGTCGTACGGCGCGAGCCTTGGAGGCGGCCGTCCCGGCCTGCCTGGCTCCGTCGTACGGCGCGAGCCTTGGAGGCGGCCGTCCCGGCCTGCCTGGCTCCGTCGTACGGCGCGATCCGGGGAGGCGGCCATCCCGGCGTGCCTTGCTCCGTCGTACGGCGCGAGCCGGGGAGGCGGCCGTCCTGGCCTGCCTGGCTCCGTCGTACAGCTCGAGCCTTGGAGGCGGCTGTCCAGGCGTGCCTGGCTCCGTCGTACGGCGCGAGCCTTGGAGGCGGCCGTCCCGGCGTGCCTGGCTCCGTCGTACGGCGTGAGCCGGGGAAGTGGCCGTCCCGGCCGGCCTGGCTCCGTCGTATGGCGCGAGCCGGGGAAGTGGCCGTCCCGGCCGGCCTGGCTCCGTCGTACGGCGCGAGCCGGGGAGGCGGCTGTCCCGGCCGGCCTGGCTCCGTCGTACGGCGCGAGCCGGGGAGGCGGCTGTCCCGGCCGGCCTGGCTCCGTCGTACGGCGTGAGCCGGGGAAGTGGCCGTCCCGGCCGGCCTGCCTCCGTCGTACGGCGCGCGATGGGGAGGCGGCCGTCCCGGCCGGCCTGGCTCCGTCGTACGGCAGGAGCCAGGGAGGCGGCCGACCTGGCCGTCCTGGCTCCGTCCTACAGCGCAAGCCGGGGGGCGGCCGTCCCGGCGTGCCTTGCTCCGTCGTACAGCGCAAGCCGGGGGGCGGCCGTCCCGGCCGGCCTGGCTCCGTCGTTCGGCGCGAGCCGGGGAAGCGGCCGTCCCGGCCTGCCTGGCTCCGTCGTACGGCGCGAGCCGGGGGGCAGCCGTCCCGGCCGGCCTGGCTCCATCGTACGGCGCGAGTCGGGGGGCAGCCGTCCCGGCCGGCCTGGCTCCGTCGTATGGCGCGAGCCGGGGAGGCGGCCGTCCCGGCCGGCCTGGCTCCGTCGTACGGCGCGAGCCGGGGAAGTGGCCGTCCCGGCCGGCCTGGCTCCGTCGTACGGCGCGAGCCGGGGAGGCGGCTGTCCCGGCCGGCCTGGCTCCGTCGTACGGCGTGAGCCGGGGAAGTGGCCGTCCCGGCCGGCCTGCCTCCGTCGTACGGCGCGCGATGGGGAGGCGGCCGTCCCGGCCGGCCTGGCTCCGTCGTACGGCAGGAGCCAGGGAGGCGGCCGACCTGGCCGTCCTGGCTCCGTCCTACAGCGCAAGCTGGGGGGCGGCCGTCCCGGCGTGCCTTGCTCCGTCGTACAGCGCAAGCCGGGGGGCGGCCGTCCCGGCCGGCCTGGCTCCGTCGTTCGGCGCGAGCCGGGGAAGCGGCCGTCCCGGCCGGCCTGGCTCCGTCGTACGGCGCGAGTCGGGGGCAGCCGTCCCGGCCGGCCTGGCTCCGGGGGCCGGCTGCACGCTCAGGGTGCCCTGTCGGGGTGCGGGGTCTCGGAGGCTCTGGGGCCGGGCTGGGACAGGCCGGGGCCTGCAGGCTCCGGGGCAGGGCGCCCGGCTGCCCACTGTGGCTCCTCGGCCTCTCGGGAGGCCTGAGGCCCAGGCCCAGGTTCCCCCCACGGCCGGCCCTGGCCCCGCAGGGCCCAGCTGACGCCCAGGCTGGGCGGGCGACTCCAGCCATGGGGGTCCCAGACCCAGGCCCTGGGGGGAAGGGCGCTCCTGGGCCTGGGCCTACGGCACTGGGGAAAGCCTGAGCTAGAGTAGCCGGCCGCCATCTTGGAAAGGGGCAACGACAGGGACGTGTAGCCACGTGACTGCCCCGCAGTCGCCATCTTGGGCAGGGAGGGGGGCGGGGCACTTCGGGTCGCGCGACCGCACACGCAGCGCGGCGTCTTGGCAACGTGACCTTCCGGCGCATTGTCCAACGCACGCGCCACGACACCGCGCCGGGCAACGGGCCCCCGCCGCTTGCCCAATGAGCGCGGCGGCGGCCCGGCACGTGACGCCGCGGCTCGACCCGTGATTGGCAGGGCGGCGGCGGCGCGCGCTGATTGGCGGCGCCCGCGAACAGTGCCGTTCTCCAATTGGTCGGTTGGCCCTAAGTGGGCGGGGCTTCCCTTAAAGCGGCAGCGAGGCCCGGCTGACAGTTCGCCGGGGCGGAGCGAGATGAACCCGGACGGCGGCGCCGGCGGGGGGCTCCGGCAGCGTCAGTGGGGGAGGGGCGGCGAGGGGGTGTCCGGGGGGAGGGGCGGCGAGGGGGTGTCCGGGAGCTGTCTGGGGGGAGGGGCGAGGGGGTGTCCGGGGGCTGTCTGGGGGGAGGGGCGGCGAGGGGGTGTCCGGGGGGAGGGGTGACGAAGGGGTGTCGGGGGGGCAGCGAAGGGCTGTCTGGAGGGAGGGGCGAGGGGGTGACGGGGTGAGGGGCGGCGAGGGGGTGTCAGGGGGGCAGCGAAGGGCTGTCTGGGGGGAGGGGCGAGGGGCTGTCTGGGGGGAGGGGCGAGGGGGTGGCGAAGGGGTGTCGGGGGGTGTCTGAGGGGAGGGGCGAGGGGCTGTCTGGGGGGAGGGGAGAGGGGGTGACGGGGGGAGGGGCGGCGAGGGGGTGTCAGGGGGGCAGCGAAGGGCTGTCTGGAGGGAGGGGCGAGGGGGTGAGGGGGGAGGGGCGGCGAGGGGGTGTCAGGGGGGCAGCGAAGGGCTGTCTGGGGGGAGGGGCGAGGGGCTGTCTGGGGGGAGGGGCGAGGGAGTGGCGAAGGGGTGTCGGGGGCTGTCTGGGGGGAGGGGCGAGGGGCTGTCTGGAGGGAGGGGCTAGGGGCTGTCTGCGGGGAGGGGCGAGGGAGTGTCCGGGGGGAGGGACGAGGGGCTGTCTAGGGGGAGGGGCGAGGGAGTGTCCGGGGGGAGGGACGAGGGGCTGTCTAGGGGGAGGGGCGAGGGGCTGTCTGGGGGGAGGGGCGAGGGAGTGGCGAAGGGGTGTCGGGGGCTGTCTGCGGGGAGGGGCGAGGGAGTGTCCGGGGGGAGGGACGAGGGGCTGTCTAGGGGGAGGGGCGAGGGGGTGTCCGGGGGGAGGGGTGGCGAAGGGGTTTCGGGGGGGTAGCGAAGGGCTGTCTGGAGGGAGGGGCTAGGGGCTGTCTGGGGGGAGGGGCAGCGAGGGGGTGTCGGGGGCGGGTTCAGGCCCCCTGGCCGTGGGGCACCTCCCTGCAGTGGCCTTTGGCAGTTGCTGCCTGCGAGCCCGTTGGTGGGGTGAGGTTGGGGGTGTCTCGCCCTGTCCCCAGGGGCTGGCTGTCTCGGGGATTCCCCCCCACGGCCGGCATCGCTGGAGGGTCCCTCGTGGGCAGCCCCAGCAGAGAGGCCCGTGGCTGAAGGGGCTGTGGAGAGCCAGCTTCTCCAGCCTCTAAGCCGATCGCGTGGGGGTGCCCCCCTGTGCCAAGTCCCTGTGCCCTGGGGTCCCATCACCCCAACTCACCTGCTGTCTCCTTCTCGCAGCCTCCAAGCGCCGGCTGCCGGCCGCCTCCTCCAGCATGGCTGATCCTCACCAGCTGTTCGACGACACCAGCTCCAGTGCCCTGGGCAGGGGCTACACTGCCCCGCAGTCCCCCCCTGTGGGCTACCCTGCACAGGGCTCCTTCTTAGCCGAGCCCATGTCCAGCTTTGCCATGGCCTACGGCAGCACCCTGGCCAGCCACAGCAAGGAGATTGTCGACAAGAACGTGAGTGTGGGGCCAGGGGGAGGGGAGCGGGGGGAGACGTCCCATCCACAGCGCGGCCTCCAGTTTGTCCCGTTGCTGGGACAGAAGACGCAATGGCTGCTTCTCTCTGACCCTACCCTCTCCTTGTGATGCCCCCTGCTCTGCACTTGGTGCTCCCCCCCACACATGGGGCCCCCCATCCTACATTCCCGCCCCCCTGTGCCCTGAGCTGCTTTCCTCTCCTTTCAGATTGACCGCTTCATCCCCATGACTAAGCTGAAATATTACTTTGCCGTGGACACTGTCTACGTGGGCAAGAAGCTGGGGCTGCTTCTCTTCCCGTTCATGCACCAGGTAAGCCCAGAAAGGCTGAACCTAGCTGGGTAACTGGAGCCACGGCCTTGTTCGTCAGCAGCTTGGGTGATGGCTGTTGCAAAGGGCTCTCTGGCCTGCAAACTTCAAATGGAGGATTGAAGAGTCCAGGACGTCACCTCCACCATCCACCTCCAAAATCAGCCGGCGCCTAAGTCTGAGTGGTGTCCCAAAAGGGACTCCCTGCAATTACATACCTCCTGCGCATACAGGGTTGTGCGTGTCGTCCCCATCTAGGGCCGCTCCGCTCCCTGGTGTGGGGCGCACTCTCTGGATGGTCAGTCTGACTCCACAGGGCCCATTCTGCAGCCCCTTACAACCACTCTGCTGTAGTGTTTAACGCCCATGGGAGGGGGGACGCTGGCGGTAGGGCCATGCTGCCGGCAGGGCTCAGGGTGATGCAGCACCCCCAGACCCGCACACTACATAAGTGACTCTCCAGTGCAGGGCGATTGGCCCCGGGGTGCTGGCTCCTGGTTGCTGAGTGCCGCACCGAGGGACGCTCGCTGGGTGGCCTGGGTTTAACGCTAAACGAGCTTCCTGGCTGGCTCGTACTGTGAGGCCGGTTCGGGAGGATGGGCACCATGCAGAGATTGCCCTCCCTTGCCAGCTCACCCCTTCTGGCTCTGCAGCAGCTGGGTGTCTGGGGCTCCCCTCACAGGAGTGTCTCTTGGCAGGACTGGCAGGTGCGATACCAGCAGGACACGCCTGTAGCACCACGGTTTGACATCAACGCCCCTGATCTCTACATTCCAGGTACCTTGCTGGGCAGCAGCGCGTGGTCTGATTTGACCCCGTGCAGAGGGCAGGCCCTCGTCCTTCCGGGCTTGTAGGCTGAGTCCCGCAGACCCTAGCCATGCAAATGCAGCACTGGGCGCTGGGTGTTATGGCCTGACTTTCAGGGGTGCTTGCATGGGAGGTTGAAAGTTGCACAGGTCACCGTGGATCCGAGCAGCAATATAGATTAGTTTGCTCCCTGAAACCTTCCCTGGTTTCCGAGGCCTTGTCTACAGGAGGAAGCTGAGCGGCCTGGCTATGGTGGGGGAATTATTCTGCTGTTGCCAACTCTTCGGGAGTAAAGGTAGCAGAATTACTCCCTCCCCCGTCTCGGAGTTTCCTGTGGGCATTGGGAGCCCTCTCGGCTCTGCTTAGTAGCCCAGGTTGGCATCTCCCATGTGCCCTTTCAGGGAGATCTATGCATTCCCTATCCCCTGGGCCGGACTGGTCCCCTCTGCATGGGAGCAGTGACTCTGGGACTCACCAGCTTGTGTCTCTTTCCTTCGCAGTCATGGCTTTCATCACGTACATCCTGGTGGCTGGCTTAGCACTGGGAACCCAGAACAGGTGAGGAGAGTGCTCCCCAGGCATAGGCGCCGACTCCGTGGGTGCTCCGAGGCTGGAGCACCCACGGGAAAAATTTGGTGGGTGCTCTGCACCCTCTGGCAGCTCCCCAGCTCACCTCTGCCTCTCCCCCTGAGCGCGCCTTCCCTGCTTCTCCCAGCGCTTGCTGCTGCGGAACAGCTGTTTCATGGCGAAACAAGCTGTGGGAGGGAGGCGGGAGGAGCGGGAATGTGGTGCACTGGGGGGGGACGGGGAGGGGGGGCCAAGGCGGGGATTTGAGGAAGGGGCCCAATAGGGACAGGGAGGGGGCGGAGTTGGGGCAGGGACTTTGGGGAAGGGGTTGGAATGGGAGTGGGGTGGGGCAGGGGTGGCACGAGCACCCACCGGCGCCAGGAGAAGCTGGTGTCTATGTCCCCAGGTACAGCAGCAGCCTTGGGTCTGTGCTGTCCTGAGGACTCGGATCTGCCCCATCTGCATGTGGTTCTCCTGAGGGGGGGGGTGCAGCAGCCTCGTGCTGGGGGTGGGCTCTTTCCCAGACCCTGCGCCGGGATACAGCTGAGCTTTTGGCTGCGGCGCCAAAGGTCAGGCTGATCCATGTGAACAGAAGCTTGACCAGGTAAAACTGGCACCTGCTGAGTGCCCACATCCTTTCCAGGAATGCCCTCCAGGTGGGAGATTTTAGTGGGAGTGGGGGAACCCCAGCCTGAACTGGCCCCACCTTCCCAGGTGTCTCAGTTGGGAACGCCATGCTCCTGTTCCTGGAGCAGACCGTTCTGTGGTGGCCTCTAGCCAGCAGTACAGGAGCTCTCTGCGTCCCCATGCCCTCCCTCTGGCCACGGAGAGTCAGCCTGACCCTGCTGCTGGTGCCCAGCATGTGGCCGTGCTCCGCTGATCAATGGCCTGCAGGCTCCCCTGGGAGCTGGGAGGTGGCTGCATGGGAAGCGTTGTCGGTCCTGCCAAGCCTAGGCTGCCAGGAACTCGCCCATCAGCAGGCTGGCGCCCTTTGACCCTCCCAGTCCCAGCTGGTGCCCTTTGACCGTCCTGACCCCGTGCGAATGCAGGTTTTCTCCTGACATCCTGGGCTTGCAGGCCAGCTCGGCCCTGGCCTGGCTGATCGTGGAGGTGCTGGCCATCCTGCTGAGCCTCTACCTGGTGACTGTGAACACGGACCTCACCACCATCGACCTCGTCGCCTTCTCGGGGTACAAGTATGTCGGGTGAGTGCTGGCCCCTCCCCGGCCTGGAGCTGCAACCACCGCACTCGAATGGGGGGAGGAGACCAGTCCTGTGCCCTGCAGGGAGAGGGGATCATGCCCCAGTCTCTGAGTGGCAGAGGGGCTGGGGTCTCCTGGGAGACCCGGCGGGAGCAGCGCTCTGGTGCTGACACAGATGCGCAGTGTGTGGAGTTAAAGGGGCGTGACTCTGGGTGTGGGTCCAGATCTCTGTCAAATGAAATTAGCGCCAGGGGGATGCGTTTGGGAACGTGTCCCTCCCCCCACCCCGTGAGTGACCACGCTGCAGTGGGGTGCTGGGCCAGGGCCCTGGCATGGGAGGGGGTGCTGGTGGCACGGATCTGCTACCCCCAGGGCTAGGGGTGGCACCCCACACCCGCTCACTTCGTGCCTCTCCTGCGGCAGGATGATTGTCGGCATCGTGTCCGGCCTGCTCTTCGGCAAGACTGGCTACCACCTGCTGCTGAGCTGGTGCTGCCTCTCCATCTTCGTCTTCATGGTAAGGGCCGGCTGCGGCGATGGGGCAGGTGGCCTGGGTCAGTCATGGGGTGGGGTCTAGCTCTGGGACTGGCTACTGGTTTGGCTTGTTCTGACCTCGGGGCCGCACTGCTGGTGCCGGGCCCCGTAGTATCAGCGTCTCCCCTGCGCTTCCTCTCTGGATGCGGGAGCCGAGGAGAGCGTCCCATGCCGGGCCCTTGTCCCGGGGACCAACCGGCTAGCGGTGCCCAGTACGTTGGGCTTGGACGGCTGGGTGGGGAAGAAGCGGCAGCATGTGCCATGTGGCCAGTGGCCCAGGGCTGCTCCCACCAGGCCCTGGCCTAGCGCTCTCCCCTCTCCCCCCAGATCAGGACGCTGCGGCTGAAGATCCTGTCGGAGGCGGCTGCGGAGGGCGTGCTGGTGCGGGGGGCCAAGAACCAGCTGCGCATGTACCTCACCATGGCTATCGCCGCCCTGCAGCCGCTCTTCATGTACTGGCTGACCTTCCACCTCGTCAGGTGATGGGGCCTCCCTGATGCATCTCCTCTCCAGCTGCCTGGGACCCTGCCCCTCGCTCCTCAGCCGCGCTCCCTGCCTGGGGCCTGTTCACAGGCAGGCTGATGGCGGGGGTCAAACAACGCCGTGTCCGCTCCAGCTTGTGCTGCGGTGACGTCCTTGTGTTAGGGTTAGCGGGGTGTGGGGGGGCTCCTGGCCAGGATCCTGGGGCGGGGTTCCCTCTCTGATGGGTTTAGCCCTTTAGTAAAGAGACACTGCAGGGTTTTGTTTAAGGGCCCCAATCTGGGGTGTGGAAGGGATTTCGCTGTCAACGGGGGAGGCGCTGCCCTTGGGGGAGGCAGCTGGAGCTTGGCATATTCCAAGTGACTTGTCTCTGAGAATGGGACCAGCTCGGGAGATCCCAGATTCTGCCCTGGCAGTGTCTGTGGAGGGGTGGGACCCTCAGCTGGGCAGTGTCTGAGGGGTGGGGGTGTCCCTTACCCTGCAGTGCCTCCTCCGTGGGCAGCTGTCTTCCTGCAGGGCCGTGAAGAACCAGCTGCCTGGAGCTCCATGTGGGCCAGCCTTGCCCCCTGCACCACCTCGGGGGCTGCCTGGTTCTGCACCAAGCTGCTGGGGTGGGGCTAGTATTGCATGTGAAATGCCAGCCTACGTTCCTGCCTGGAGCTGCCCCCACCTCCAGGCTGGGCATCCCAGCGCTCACGGGGTGCTGGGGGCATGTCTGACTGTCTGGCCATTTTGAACCAACAGCTGTTTTTTGTTTCTCTTGGTGCTGGCCGGGGGCGGCTGCCAGGCTGGGGCCCAGGCCGCTGGGGCCAGTCTTGCCCTGGACACGGCCTTTGGGCTGGTGCTACGTAGGCCCCCCTGCCCGGTCTAATGCCTCCTGTCACTGACCTTCAGGGCTGGCTTCCTGCAGCTCCAGCTAATGCCTGGGCAGGTGTCCCCCAGCTTTGCTAGACCCCCCACCCCCCCCGGGTGCATGTTAATGCATGCGTGCTGCTGCCTGGTGGTTTCTCAGTTACTCTGCTGCGGCTGGGGGGCAGGCCGTGTCAGGGCTGCCTCGCCGGGGCTGCATGCGGCCTGAGCCACCCCCTCAGAGCCTCTGTATCCACAAGCCAATAAACAGTAGCTATGGTGGCTCCGTGTGCTGGCTTCACTGGGGCCTTGCTCAGTGCATGGGGGGTGCACTCACGTAGCCAGCAGCGGGGACACCCAGGGAGACTGCCTGGCCCCCAGGAGCGCAATTGGAGCGTCCCCAAGGGCACCAGCACCCATTTGCTGTCCACACTGGAGCTGGCTGGGTGTACGGCTGCTCCCCAGCCCCACACTCTGGCCACTGCTGCTCCTGCCCTGAGCGGGGCGGCTGCTCCCCAGCACCTGCCGCATCTGGCTGGCTTGTCACACACCAGGTCTGCTGCAGTGCAGGCAGGAAGCTGGAGAGCCTGGAGCTGCTCCACATTTCTGCAGCTGGGGGCCGCTCGCCTCCCCAGGGCCACCTGCCAAGCTGCTGTTCCCTTCCCTGCAGGTGGGGCCGAGAGCACCTCCTGCCACCTTCTCCTGACCCCTTCAGAACCTGTTCTGTGGGTCAGGCCACACCTGGAGGAAGCTGCCTGGGCTGGCCCTGCCCTAGGCTCCTGCTCGTTAGGGCAGGCTAATAATCCCCTGCCTCACACAGCATCTGCAGGGCAAGCTCAGACCCACCCTTGTTTATTTCCAATTAAGGCTCCAAAGGGCAGGCTCCAAAGGGACAGATAAGGGCAGCGGGTGCCTGGCTGAGCTGCTGGTTCTCCTCCCAGCCCTGCTCTCGGGCCGGGTCTCTGCCCAGCGCCAGGTGTGCCGTGTGGGCGAGACGCAGCCAGTCCTGGTGCTGGCATCAGTGGCTCTTCTTCTCCTTGGACTTCTCCTTCTTTGGCTTCTTCTCCTTGTTCAGCTTCTTCTCCTTCTTCTTCTTCTTGTGCTCGTGGCCTGGGCAATGGGGCTGCGGGGAGAGCAGGGGGGTAAGGGGGGGAAGGGCCCGGGCTCCCCAAGAGCCCGGCTCTGTCCCTGGCCTGCACAAGCCTCGGTTTCCCTCCTCCCTGCATCTGGTGTGTTCAGACGGAGCTTGCAGCGGGGCGGTCTCCTGCGGTAGGGCAGCACCTGGTCCCCTGGGGTCTCTAATCTCCAAGGCTCTGCTGCCGTGATCCACCGCTGTTCCCCGGTGGATCGGGCCCAGGCCCTGACCCTCCAGGACCGTGTTCGCCTGCTAGAGCCAGCTGCTTTCTGCAGCCAGTCCCAGCCCTGCTCTGCCCAGCAGCTGGGGCTGCGCACGCCCTGGGGGCTGTGGGTCCCGCCCGGCCGCCCTCTGGCCCTGACAGCAGCAGAGGCTGGATTCTAGCCCCAGGCTGGGCCGCGGGGTGCCAACAGCCCTGTGGTTATCAGTGTGCGGGCAGCGGAGCTGCCAAGTGCCCTTGGGGGGCTGG
The DNA here is from genome assembly GCF_015237465.2 of Chelonia mydas. Lineage (NCBI taxonomy): Eukaryota > Metazoa > Chordata > Testudines > Cheloniidae > Chelonia > Chelonia mydas. The sequence goes on along the minus strand of NC_051263.2, from coordinate 914,765 downwards.
GATGGCCCCCAGACCTGGGCAAACAGGGCCAGGAACCAGGCTCCCTGCAGGGGCTGCTGGCCATGTACCCTCCCAGCAAGAACAGGCTGTGGGGCTGTCTGCTGGCAGGGGGCCCTTGGCACCTGGGTGGGGAACAGATGCCCCCATTCCCCTGGCATGGGGCGCTCTGCTTATCCCCACCGCATGGGGCTGGGGCAGAGCTAGGAAGAGCACCCAGGAGTCCTGGCCCCCAGTGTCAACCCCCCCTCCTCTAACGCTCAGCCCCATTGTCCCCCCCCTACTGTGGGGAACCTCAGAACCCCCCCGCAATGGTGGCAGCAGCAGGCGCTGGGGGAGGGAGAGGAGGAGGCTGGGCTGGCAGAGCTGCTCAGGGGGGTGCCCATCTCAGCCCTTCCCCCGGGGGGTCCTGGCCCCTCACCCCCTACCTTGCCATGGTGCTCCCCGCTGCTCTCACTGGAGCTGCTGCTGGAGTCCGAGGAGGATCCGTGCTCGTCCTGAGAGAGAGACGAGGTTCAGCCTTGCCCAGGCTCCTGCCCAGGCTCCCCCCCCCAGGCCCAGGGGGCCCCCAGCATTGCAGCAGAGTCAGCGCTGCAGTGGTCATGGGGGGATGCCCAGAGCAGGTGCCCCCCATCCAGGCACCCTGAGTGGTTACCCCTCCCCCACCCAGAGCACCCCCAGACATGGGGCCTGATTCCTGCCCTGACCCCACCCTGGCTCCCTGAATCCTGCCCCCCCATACCTTGTGCTTGGTGGGGTGCCCCACTTTCTTCCCTTCCTCATGTTTCTTGAGGTCCGGGCCAACAGCTGCGGGGCAGAGAAGAGTGGGTCAGGCTGTGCCCAGCCCAGAGCCCTCCCCCATGGATGGCTATGGGGCACAGGGGTCAGGGAGCGGGGCAGGCAGGGCCCCTGTGCTGGGCTGCTGATGTCTCCCCCGCCCCTGCAGCGCCCAGCACTGGGCCCTGTTCCGCGCCTACCCGACCCCCAGCCTGGGGAGCGCCGGGGGCCCCCACTCAGCACCTGCAGGGGGGAACCTGGAAGACCGGACCTGGGGGGCTCTGCCCGGGGGGGCGGGCTACTGGGGTCTCTGCTGGGGGGGGCTGGCCCCCGTGGGCGCTCCTGGGGTCTCTGCCCCTGGGGGGGCTCTAGGGGGTCTCTGCCCCGGGGGGGTTCCTGGCTCCTGGGGGGGCTCCCGGTGTCTCTGCCCCGGGGGGGTTCCTGGCTCCTGGGGGGGCTCCGGGTGTCTCTGCCCCGGGCGGGTTCCTGGCTCCTGGGGGGGCTCCCCGCTCACCCGCCGCCCGGTTACAGTCCATTACGCTCCCGAGTCGCGGCGGGGCCGGGCCGGGCTGGGTTTTATGGGCAGCTCCAGGGCGGGACCGAGCGAAGCTTATGCCCGGCCGCGCCCCACGGCTGGGGGTGGGGGTGGGGGTGGGGGTGGGAGGGGGTCACCCCCCGGCTCTGGTTGCAAACGCCTCGTCCCCGCCTGCGGCCCAGCGTGTCGCAGACAGCGCGGGGGGAGGGAACCCAGGCGTCCGGGCTCCCAGCCCTCCCCCACCCAACTCACCAGACCGGCGGGTCTCACACAGGGCCCGGGAGGGCGCGACAGTCGCCGGGGCCCAGGGCAGGGCCGACGCCGCGCCCTGGGGGGGGCTCCCGGGCCTGGCCCCCGGGCAGCAGCCGGGGGGTTACCCCCCGGGGGGGGTCCTGTGCCGTGGGCCCCCCCCGGGGCAGCAGCCGGGGGGTTACCCCCTGGGGGGTCCTGTGCCCGGGGGCTGCCCCCTGGCCGGAGTTTTACAGCGGGGGGGGGGGAACCTGCCGGCCCCCTGGGCGGTTTCAGCGCCCGCCGCGGTGCGGGCGGCGCTAGGACCCAGGGGAGGCGGAGCCCGAGCGGGTCTGGGGATCCCGGAGCCAGAGGCCGCCGCCGCTCCCGGGTCCCGCTCGGTGCCGCGGGTGAGTGAGGCCCGGGGCCGGGGGGGCGGCGGGACTGCGGGGGGGGGGAGCCCAGGATCGGGAGGGGAGGGGGCGGCGGGGCTGGGGGTGGGGGGCACCGGCGGGGGCGGGGGTGGGGGGACCCAGGGCCGGGAGGGGAGGGGCTGCGGGTCGGGGGCACGGGCGGGGGCGGGGGGAGCCCAGGGCCGGGAGGGGAGGGGGCGGCGGGGCTGGGGGTGGGGGGACCCAGGACCGGGAGGGGAGGGGGCGGCGGGGCTGGGGGTGGGGGCACCGGCGGGGGTGGGGGGACCCAGGACCGGGAGGGGAGGGGGCGGCGGGGCTGGGGGTGGGGGGCACCGGCGGGGGCGGGGGTGGGGGGACCCAGGGCCGGGAGGGGAGGGGCTGCGGGTCGGGGGCACGGGCGGGGGTGGGGGGACCCAGGGCTGGGAGGGGAGGGGAGGGGGCGGCGGGGCTGGGGGTGGGGGGCACGGGCGGGGGTGGGGGGACCCAGGGCTGGGAGGGGAGGGGAGGGGGCGGCGGGGCTGGGGGTGGGGGGCACCGGCGGGGGCGGGGGTGGGGGGACCCAGGGCCGGGAGGGGAGGGGCTGCGGGTCGGGGGCACCGGCGGGGGTGGGGGGAGCCCAGGGCCGGGAGGGGAGGGGCTGCGGGTCGGGGGTGGGGGGCACCGGCGGGGGCACCCAGGGCCGGGAGGGGAGGGGGCGGAGGGGCTGGGGGTGGTGGGCACCGGCGGGGCGGGGGGACCCAGGGCCGGGAGGGGAGGGGGCGGAGGGGCTGGGGGTGGTGGGCACCGGCGGGGGCGGGGGGACCCAGGGAGGGGAGGGGGCGGCGGGGCTGGGGGTGGGGGCACCGGCGGGGGCGGGGGGACCCAGGGCCGGGAGGGGAGGGCAGGGCTGAGGGCGGGGGGCACGGGCGGGGGTGGGGGGAGCCCAGGGCCGGGAGGGGAGGGGGCTGCGGGTTGGGGGTGGGGGCGGGGGGACCCAGGGCCGGGAGGGGAGGGCAGGGCTGGGGGTGGGGGGCACCTGACTGGCCGGTTTGTGTTTTTTCTGCCCCGGGTCAGCGCGTGTCCCTGGTGCGCCCGGTGAGGACGCTCGTGTGATGCCCTTTGGCACGTGTTTGTGCCCTGGTGCGAGGGCAGCTGGGGTCTGGAGCACGAACCCCTCGGGCCGCAAGTCTCCCTGTCCCCCCCCACCCTCCCTTGTCCCCAGGCCGCAGGAGCCCGGCGCTGCCTTGCAGCGTTCCCCCCCCCCCCCCGTGCCCGAGGCTGCCGGGGGGGGCATCAGTGATGGGTCACGGGGCCGCCCCACGGGCCCCTGTCGATCGCCCCGTCCTGGGTGCAAAGGGGTTTGGAAGCCGCTTGCTGCCAGGGACCCCCCGGCCTCCCTGTTAATCCCCTTTGAGACCCGCTGGTCTCCTGCCCTGGCCTTCTGGGCCGCGAGACCGACTGCGAACCGCGAGGCCGGGAGCCCCACGGGAGCCTGTGGCCCCACGACCCGGTTGCCCCAGCGCCGCCCCCCGGCTCGGGGCCGGGAGAGCTCCCAGGGCCGCACAGAGCCGTCAGCCTGGGGTGGGCAGAGCGCCCCGCACACGCTGGGGCCACGTGCGAGCACACGCGTGGGCAGGCGCTGGTAGCGCCATCGAAGGGGCCCCGGTTCGGGTCTCGCTCTGTGCGAAGTGGGGCGCTGCGTGCTGGGCCCCCAGCCATTGCCCGGTGCGGGCTTGGCGCCTGCCCCCAGCCCGGGGTGCGGAGCTGCCCGTCCCAGCACCTTCCCTCTGCCTTGGCAGGATGGCGTGTGAGCTCTTCCTCCTCTCCTCCCTCTGGTTCCTCTTCGTCATCTTCTGGATGGAGACCATCAGCCTCTGGCTCTTCCTGTGCAGCTTCTACCAGGACCGAGCCTTCTACCACTGGGGGGAGCGGTGAGTCCCGCGGGGGGCCCGTCTGGGCCAGGGCCAGGGCCATGTGAGCACCCCCAGCCAGGCCAGCCGCCTGTCACCTCCACACACACAGCCGCCCATGGGCCTTGAACTCTCCCCCCCGTTGGGTTGCCCAGGGCCCGGCTCAGCGGGACCCCCAGCTGGTAGGAGCTGAGTAAACCCCAGGAGTGGCACAAGAGGTTAATCCCGGGTAGCCTTGCCTGGGAGATGGTCAGAGCAGGGGGCTGGGAGCCAGGACGCCTGGGTTCTCTCCCAGCTCCACCCCAGACTCTGTGCAAAGTGCCCTGCCCCAGTGTAGAGCTACGAGGGGTCCGGGTGGCCCTGGGCCAGTTGTCTCCCTCCCCAGCTCTTTGCCCAGAGAGGGGCCAATTCTGCAGGGTGCCCAAGGCTGCTCACTGACTCTGGTGCAACATGGGGCTTGGCTGCTCCCCAGTGACTCAGCATCTCCCTTGCCCGCCCCCCCCCACGGCAGGGGCCCAGGCAGGGAGCGGAGCTGGCGAAGGGCCCAGGCAGGGAGCGGAGCTGGCCTAAGTAACAGGAGAGTGGCCTGAGCTGCAGGCAGGGAATCCACAGGGGGAGAGAACCCAGGAGTCCTGGTTCCCAGCCGCCCCCTCACCCTCCTGCGCTAACCACCAGACCCCACTCCCCTCCCAGAGCCAAGGAGAGAACCCAGGAGTCCTGGCTCTCAGCCTGCCCCAAGCTCAGACCCCTCTGGCGTGTTGCCCCCATGGCAGTCGATAGCAGGGGTTGGCCGTGGCTCTCCCCGGGCTCAGCGGGTGCCTCATGCAGCCGGCGGGGCTTGAGCCGGTGCCTCGAAAGCAGGATGCTCCTGTGACCAAGCCCCATGGCCCCCTGGGGAGAGCGAGGCAGGGTCGGGCCTGGCCCCACGTGAGCTGGGTTCAGGAACCACCTCCGCTGACACCGCCCCCTGGGGCAGCTCCATCTGTGTGAAAGGGGGACTGACCCCCCAGGGAGGCCGGGAGGAAAGTACAGGTTGGTGGGGCCCAGAGGCCAGGGGGATGGGCCCGCTGGCCCTGGCTGACGGACTGTTCCCGGCTGCAGGGTGTTCGTCTCTGACCCAGGCCATATGCTCTACATCTTCGTCAGGTGAGCACCGGCTGGTTCCAGGCCCCGCCCGGCCGTTCAGGTACAGAACCGGCACCGAGCCTTTGCTGTGTGAACTCTCGGGGTCCCAGGCTGCTTGCCCAGGAACAGCCCCGAGCCAGTGGATGCAGCAGGGGCCCTGGCCTGGGGCAGCCCCAGGGCGGGAGCTCCCAGCTGGGACCGTTCCCCCTGCCCGGCAGACAATCCCTGTTGGCCCCCGAGGGCAGCAGAACAGGCCTGTGCCAAGCGCTAAGCCGGGGTGATCCTGGGGGGAGACCTGGGGCTGTGTCCAGGGCTGCACAGCCGGTGGGACCCCCTATTGCCCATGGTCCGGCTAACACAGCAGGGCTGGGCCTGATCCAGCTCTGCAGCTCCGGGAGCGCAAAGGGCCGAACGTCTCTGACCCAGGCTTTATCTCCTAGCAGCGCCGGGCCTGGCCAGCTGTAGACCTGCTCCCAGCACAGCGGCTGGGGAAGACGAGCACACAGCTGGTCCCTGGCCACCAGGAACCCCCAGGCGGCTGGAGGATGCTCGGCCACTGCAGAGCCACGAGGTCAGAGGCGAGGATCCCAGGGTAGGAGGCTCCTGCTGCCGCCCCCATGAGCCACATGCCCCCGCCAGGCTCAGAACCAGCGCAGGCTGCAGGAAGCCAGCCGGGCACCCTATTGAACCCTGGCCACGGGCCAGGGCATCGGGGCCAGAACTCGGCCCAGCTGCTGGAGCATGGCAGGGGCACACAGATGCTGTCCCCTACCCCCTTCTCTGAGGTACAGAGGCAGCCTGGTGCTGCAGGCTCAGTGCAGGCAGCCTGGGCCATGGCTGGGATCCAGAGCCAGGACACCTGGGTTCTTCTCCCCTTTGTGGGGCCTCCAGGGATTCTGCCCTGTGTGCTAGGGCAAATATGGAGCTAGCTGCTGCGGGAGGCACAAGGCCGTTAGCCAGCCCCTCTGCAGGGGTGCAGGCCGCTGTACACCTTTGTGCTGGGCCCTGCAGTTAGAGCAGCCTCAGGGCTGCTCTCAGTTCTGCTCTGCCCCCCGTGGGCACCAGGGAGCAGCGATTGTGGGTGTGGAGACTTCTGCCCAGGACCCTGCTCCATGGGCACCAAAGACCCAGGGGACTGGTCCCCTCCACTGTGAGAGGAGCCCCCGGGGGGCTGAGGAGGGACACAGCCAGGCAGTGCGGCCTGGACACCTCCATGACCCATCGGGGTCTTGTGTAAATAAAAGCTTTGGCACCAACCTCGTTTCCATTTTATACCAATGCTCCTGCCCATCGCCCCCAGGCAGCTCTGCCCCCCCAGCGCCCGGTGCCTCCCCCTGCTCTGCCTTGGACAGACACTGGTGAGCACACCGGGAGCCCTGCAGCAGCCCCCCAGCGTGTGTCACAGGCGTGGCACGAGGCCCCTGCCCGCAAGCTTCAGCCGAAGGGGCCAGGTCCGAGGCTGGCTTAGCTGTGCCCACCCAAAGCCTGGCACAGGTTGACCCAGGCTAACCCAGCGCGGTGCCAGCCCTGGGCTCAGCCAGCCCTGGGCCCTGCCAACCCTGGGCTGCGGCACTGGTACCATCCCACGGCATGTGTCCCTTAGCAGCTGGCTCTGCCCTGGGGAGCAGTAGCCTGGGCAAGACAGAGGGACTCCCGGGGCTGATCTCCCTGCTCTGCATGTCACTGCACCTGGACGGGTTGTGTGGCCCCCCAACCTGGCCCTGGCCCCCAGCCTGGGCAGGAAGACAACGGCCAAGGCTCGGCCCCAACTACTCCCGAGTCTCCCAGCGCTCAGGGGATGGGAGAGCGGCTCCCGTCTTGGGCGGGGAGTGGGGAGGAGAAAGTCCGCTCCCATGCACTCAGCTCGTCTCCATTAAAGAACCACAGCGGGTGCGACGCTCACAGGCGTGCGGGTAGGGCTGGGGCCCAGGCTGGAGGCAGGCGCAGGAGAGGACCGGTTTCCTTCTTTCCTTTATTCAAAGAAATCTCAGTGTAAAAAACCAATTTAACAGCTAGCCCGGCCAAGCGCCCGGCGAGCTCCACGCCCCACACTGTAGAAAGACTGCCAGCGACAGGGGGCTCAGACGCGAGAACGGGCCCTGCCCACCCCCGCCAGTACCGGGAGCCAGGTGGCTGCGGCGAGCCCAGGTGCCGGCTGGCGTCAGACACCGAGCGGAGGCAGAGCTGGAGTGGGGGAGTGAGTGCCCCACGGACACAACTCGCTCCAGGGACCCGGCCCAGGGGAGACCCAGCCAGGCCGGTCCCTGGGGTGTTTCAATGAGGTTTACGCCATGGAAAGGCATTGGAGCGTGGGCTGCACTGAGCTCCGGTTAGTACCAGCCGCTGGAGCACCCTGCTCTCCCAGGAACGGGGCGCCTTCCCTGGCATGGACTTGCCCATGCCCCTGTTCCGGCTGCCCTGAGGGCAGGTGACAGCCCCACACCCAGCCCACGGCTGCAGAGCCCTGAAGAGTTAACAGGGCCTAACACACCCACTCCCTGGGAGCCCAAGGGGCAGGCGGCCAGTCTCTCAGCGCTGCAGCCACAGCTGCTGGGCTAGGGGGCCTGGCTGGGCCCATGGGAGGACTCGGCTCAGACCCTCCCTAGGAAGCGGGGGGTGGGGGGGTGAAGATACCCACAGGGCAGTGCTGGACCCCTCCAGCCCAGGAACTTCCTGGCCCCTGTTGTTATGCCAGGTTCAGGGCCAGGGGTTGGGTCACCCACCCCACCCAGAGCGCTGCCACCCCAATCCCATGGCACCAGCGTGCCTGGAGCCAGGACAGGTCTGACCAGGAAGTTACAGCCAGCATAGCACCACGTGTGTGCCGCGCTGCGGGGCAGGAGCCACTGCTGCCCTAGAGGTGCCTCGGGGCCTGCGAGGCAAGGGCTGGGGGGAGATGGGGTCCCCCAGGCAAATCAGCTGCTCAGTGGCAACAGGAGGCAGAGCGGAGGGGGGCGGTTGGGGGCTGGGCAGGCTGCTCACAGAATTCCAGACCCCCTGCCTGTGGGGCACCCACCGTGCGTTTATACCTCCGACGCTCACGACGCCCATGCCGGGGACATCCTACCACCAGCTCCCTGAGCAGCCCCTCCCAGCGGCCGCTCCGCACTTTAGGGAACGGGGCCCCACAGCACCCCAGGCAGGCATGGGCTGTGAGTGGCCAGCACTCATGTGGATCTGGCTACTTAAATCTCTCCCAACCAGACAACACCCCTCCCTACCCCCCCAGATTATAAAGGCTGGTTAAGCAGAGGAACAGCACCAGAGCCCCAGCGAGGCCCTGCTGGGTGGGCAGGTGTCTGAGACCCCAGGTGTCTGCCACTAGCAGTTTTCACAGTAATTATTCTGGTAAAAAAAAAAGTTTAAAAGTTTAAAAAAGTGGAACCAAGGACACCAAAAAGATCCCTTGGTGCAGCGAAGGCCCCGCCCGTGTGGCCGGGGCACAAACACGCAGCGGCTGCTGGCGCGGGGAGTTTATCACCCAGGGATATTCCTACAGACCCGGCTCGTGCCGGTTCGAGTCACCCTCTCCGGACGTGTGCCGCTCTCTGCTGTATACACGCGGCCGAAGCCCACGGAGCAGGGGCAGCCCCTGGGCCGGCGCCCGGCCTCACAGCGTATAGGCATTGCTCATCAGGTACTCCTTGTCGTCCAGGGGGCTCCAGGGCACACTCAGGGACAGCTCCTGGCTCCTCCTGCACAGCCAGACGAAGAAGATGACCACGGAGCCCAGCAGGACAGCGACGAGGACGGCCAGCAGCACGGCCAGGGCCACCGCTGTGGGGAGGAGAGGCCCAGTGAGCCGCAGGGTTCGGAGCCAGACCCCTCCCGGCACAGCCTGAGCAGAGCAGCAGGGGCCAAGGAGTGGGGAGACCCCAGCTGGAGCCAGGGCCAGCTCTGCCCACGTCCCCAGCCCCAGGCCCAGGGCGGAGCCCAGCCTGGCCACGGGGATCCCACCCAGACCGCGTGGCAGACGGAGCGCTCGAGCGCCGCTTACCTCTGGTGGAGTGAACGCCCGGCTCCGGCCCCTCAGCACCCCCTGCAAGCGGGAAAGGCGAGTTGAGACGGGCTGCGCCCTAGACGGCCCGCGCCCTAGACGGCCCCTTTCCTGTCTAGCCCCCTGAGCAGCTCCCTGGGTCAGCTGAGGGCCCGGCCCAGCGCCCCACGCAAACCGCATTCCCCAGGGCCGTGCCGGCCAACCCAGAGCTCCGCCAGCCAGCCAGCCCGCCCCCTACCTACACCCTGCCTCGCTGCAGGGAGCCGCCCCCGCCTCCGCCCACGGGGGCCAACGAGCGGCTCCGGGGGGCAGGCATCTCCCTCACCCGCAGCCCCTCTGCACTGGCGCAGACACAGCTCCTCCTGCAGGTAGTTGTTCTTGTTCCCCTTGCAGCCCCCGTAGACGAACTGCTTGCAGGCCCCCGCAGCCGGGTCGTAGTACCAGCGGGGGAAGGCAGCGCGGCAGGGGCCGGTCAGGCGGGGCGCAGCACAGGACTCTGTGGGGGGACAGGGCAGCGCGTTAACACAGGGACTTGGCTCCCCACTCCCTGCCCCACAGCACCAGCTCTGCCTTACAAGGAGATGCCCACAGAGGCCGGTGAGCCAGCCTGCTTCTACCCCCGCACTCCCCCCGGCGCCAGGAGCCCCGGCCACGGCCACTCAGCCTGCCCCGTGCGGTTTGCTGGGGCAGGGACAGAGGTCGCCCAGGGACTGGCCCCGGCTCCTCACCCTTTGGCACGCGGCGCCGGGGCGTCAGGCCCGGCCCTCAGAGGCCCACACCGGGCCGCACTCACCTGAGCACCTGGCCAGACACTCGGCCTCACTCAGGTAGTTGTTCGGGTTCCCTCCGCAGCCCCCGTAGGTGAACTGGCGGCAGGTTTTGGTCTCCACGTCGAACCACCAGCGTGGGAAGGAGGCACGGCACAGGCCGGTGGCAGCTTTGGCCAGGCAGCGTTCTGGGCACAGGCAGGGTGAGGGAGCAGCGTTAAAGCTCTCGCCTAGAGCAGGGGGCCAGGGTTATTCCCCCCCCACCCCTGGGGGCAGCACATCAAGGGGCCCCCCCGGCAGCCCAGGACAGAGGAACCGCTGCCCCAGCAGGACCCGGCTTGCTTTCCCTAGGCTCGCACACTCGGTGCATCGCCCCAGCGGGGCAGGCTCAGGAACCCACCTCCAGGGAAGTTCAGGCCCAGGTCACCTGCTCCAGCCAGCGTCCGTCCTGCCTCTGCAGCAGACGGACGGACGCAGCCCCAGGAGCGCAGGGAACCGAGCCCCTCGTCTCCGCTCCTGCCGGCGCCGCTCGGATCTCCCCGCGAGTCGCCGCTCGGCGAGGGGGCAGCGTGACCAGTTCTCCGGACACCCACCCCCGGCACGTGGCCTCACCACCCTGCCCACGGGGCAGACGAGCCTCCCCAGAGACGTGGAGAAACGTTACCTTCGTAGGTGAAAGTGTTGTTGGCCGGCTGGGCGCGCCCGGGGGACTCCTCTGGGACAGGGAGAGAGAGAAAACGGGCATGTCAGGGGGGTTCGCGGCAGCCGATGCAGCACCCAGAGCTGCTGCAGAACCAGCTCCAGGCTCCCTTTGCAGGGCAGGTCCCTACTGAGCCCTGCAGCCCGCGTGCGCCTCCGTCCTTCCAGGCCACCACCCCCGTTCTGCAGACGGGCCCAGGGAGACTCACGCCAGGGCACAGGGAGGCAGGGCAGAGCCGGCAGTCTCAGGCCCTAGCCCAATGCCCTAAGTGCAGCCCATGCGCCCCGCTAAGGAGGGGCACCGGGTGGCTTTAACGCCCCCACTCAGCCCCAGAGCACCGGGCTGGATGCTGCAGAGCCGCGGGGGTCACACAGGAGCAGCCTGGGGCCGATGGCGGCCGTTGCAGATTGTTCTCCAGCCCGTTACTCCAGCAATATCTGGCCGCTTATTCAGGCTCGGGTGGGGTGGGTCCTGCCCCCGCTGTCCAGGCACAAGGTTCCCAGCCCTGGACGCAGCCCGGGACTCACCGCAGGGCAGGAGGCAGCCCCCGCGGGGAGGAGACCTCAGTGACCCTGGCCTGAGCGTTCTCCCTGCCTCGGGGAGGGGGCGGGGGGGGAAGCCAGAGAGGGGCTGAGGGACTCCAGAGTCTGAGATGCAGACCCGCGCTCTCAAGGGAATGGGAAGCCGGGGCCAGGGGGAACAGCAGCTGACGGTCACTGGGAAGGGAGGGTCGAGCCGCCACCATCAGTGCCCACGGTCCAGCTCCACACAAAGCCCTGGGCTAAGGGGCACGCCAGGCCTAGACGGGCTGCAGGGCTCACCCGGGCTGGGCCGCAGTCAGCAGGGTGCTGAGCAATGCGCCATGAGATGTTCCTGGTTCACCAGAAGGGCACATTCCTGGCAGCTGCTTATCTCGATGCTATGCAAGGGAAAGGCGCCCGGCCCCAGCAAGGAGCCACTCGGCATGTCCTGTTCATCAAAGTCAGGGCTGGGAGAGCCCTCAGAGGGCTCTGTCCCAGGGTGGGGAGCAGGATTGGTCCCTACAGAAGAGCCGGAAACCCCCCCCCCCCCAGCGGCAGGGGCTCCTGATGCTCACCGTCTGCACTCTGCACAACTCTGTGGCTGGCCTGCGGAATCTCGTTCACGTCCTCCCCATCTGGAAATCAAGGGGGGTTAACGTCAGACCTGCCCTGAGAGCGAAACGCACAAGCCAAGCATTCCCCCTCCACGAGGCCAGCCTGCTAGAGGAGAGCGCGTCAGTGCCCGCTGGCTATGGGTACCGCACCTGGAGATCTATTGCCTTGCAGCCGAGGTTCCCTGGAGCCAGGACAGATTATTGTCCGTTGCACAGACTCTCCTGAGTCCCAGCCCCTTCGCCGCGAGCCCATTGGGCCTCTGAGCAGCTCAGGGGCGAGAGACGTTTCTTCCCTAGTCTCCTTCTGCTCCCGCTCGGTCCCCAACCCTGCCTTAATGCTCCCTGCCTGGCAGGCGTGTGCTGCGGCCGGGCACCCCACAGCCCCCTAGACCTTCTGCCAAGCTACGCAGCAGCCAGGCCACACGGGGCCGCAGCCCGAAACGACAGCGGGACCCCCCGCGCACTCACCTCCGGCCGCCGCGCACCTCACCCGGCAGTCGTCCTCCGCCAGGAAGTTGTTGAGGTTGGCCCCGCAGCCGCCGTAGGTGAAGCGCTGGCACGCCCGGCTTGTGGCATTGTACCACCAGCGCGGGAAGGCGGCCCGGCACCTGCCCACCGCCTTGGGCAAGAGGCAGAGCTCTGGAGACGAAAGCAGAAGCGTCTCATCAGCGCTAAGCTCACGTTTCGTAAGCGCCCGACCCCGCGGCACAAACCGGACCCGAGCGGCCGGCAGCCTGAGCACAGCACAGACGGCCCGACGGACGGGGAAACCTACAGACAGCTGGTCAGCGCAGCAGGCCACCCGCGCGCTCAGCCCACCCAGCCGGGCGTTAGTCGGCGTGGCGGGTCAGGAAGTGGCCTTAGCTCCTCCTGTGGCCAGGAGAAAGCCCAAAAGGGCAGCTCAGCCGAGAGGACACTGCACGGAGGGGGCCCCCCCTCGGCAGCCATCTAACCAGTGCAGAGCGAGCGCCGCTCAGACCTGTCCCATCTGCTGGGGTTTGGCAGCGGTTCTCAAACGGTGGGTCGGGACCCGGTTTTAATGGGGTGGCCGGGGCTGGCGTTACACGCGCTGGGGCCCAGGGCTGAAGCCCTGGGTGGCGGAGCTCAGGTTCGAGGCCCCCCAACTGGGGCTGCAGCCCTTGGCTCTGATCCCCCACACCCAGGGCAGTGAGGTTCGGGCATCTGCACATGGTGCAAGCGACGGCCTGGGATGCCAGGCCGAGAACTGGGCCAGAGCGTTGCAGCCATTGCTCTGCTGGGTGGGGCCCAGTTTCTTCACGCAGCTGCAGGACCAGGGCTATGGCGGGCCGAGAACCCCAGCTCTCCCCAGGGCTGCGTGTAACGGTGAGGGGCTGCCCCCCCGCCCCATGTGGAGCCCCCAAAATGCTTTCTGGTTTTCACAGCACTTCTTGCAAAGCAGTTTCTAAATTAGACCCTCCAAGTGCTTCCTGGTTCCAGGACTGGTTCCATGGTTGGTAAACAGGGATTTAGCAAAGGCCTGGCAGGAGGCCGAGGGGAAAGCAGAAAACGCTCAGAGAGGCTGTTCGGGGTTTGCCCGCCCTCCTTTCTGTGTTGTTTCAGGTGGAAGCAGGTCTCCTCCGTTCCCCTCCCCTGTCAGTGTCTGGGCCAGGTCCGGACTAACTCTGTACCCGAGGCGCCTGCACACAGCCAGGGGAGCCTTCTCCCAAACCAGCAAGCAAAGCGGGTGGGCAGCCTTGGGGCCACAAGCAGCTCTCCAGCCAGCTCTCCAGCACCTTCGTCTTGCTCGGGACGAAGCACAGGGGTGTCAACCCCCCTTAACACGGTCAGACACCCAGGGCACCAGGAGCCAGCAGTGCTTCCACAGCCAGGCCCCTCCCGCCTGGCCAGAGCCAGGCTCGTTTACAGAAATCACCATTGCGCAATCCCAGCTCCAGCCCCTGCGCCAGGGGCTGCACAACCGGCCCCCAGCGCAGGAACAGCCCTGAGCGACCCAGATGCAAACCTGACCAGCTTTCTCCCACAGAACCGTGACCCCAGGAGGAGCCGAGGTCCCGGCCTGTTTACAACGCACTCCTCCCACAAGGGGCAGGGAGGCTGCCAGCTAACAGTCGCTGCGTTCCCAGCTTCTCGGGGGGATCCCCATAAAAACCCCTTGGCTCTCCGTACATCAGACCTCCCTTCCCCAAGTGCCTGCTGCAGGCTAAGCCTGCTGTTCTCCAGGCCCCCGGCCAGCCAGGGGGTAGCCAGGCCCCAACGGTGTCCTTTATTTTAACCCTTTCAGGCTCGAGCCACCATAAAGCAGCAAAGACTCAAGCCCAGTGGCCTCCCCCGCCCCTTTGTAAGCCACCTTTAAAAGGCAGGTAGAAATGAAACAAGTCTCCGTGCCCAGCCCCTCAGCCAGTGTCCCTGTCCCAGGCCCCTCAGCCCGTGGGGCTGGGAAGAGGAAGGAGGAGGAGTTAGAAAACAAAGGGATCAAAGCAGCTTTCCACGCCGACAAGACAAGCCCCTAATGCAGCTCCCAGGAAAGGCAGGCAAAGGCCTCCATGGGGCCGCCTGCACCAGCCCTTCGGCTGGTTGATCAGGGAGCCAGGGAGGGGAGGAAGCTGGGGAACAGAGGCTCGAGCCTCCCATGACTCCTCCAGCGCGGCGAGTGCCAGGAACGCCAGCTGCCAGGCAGGGCAACTGGAGCCCCCCCGAGAACACCGGCGCACCTGTTCCCGGCACAAGCTATTCCGGCCAGAGCCTTGGGTGACCCAGAACAGGCTGGACTGGCTCTGCCACCCGCAGTTTCATTCTGGCTCACGCCCCGGAGCTGCAGCTCTGCAATAACCCGAACCCCCGGACGCTCCGTTTGCTGAGGGTGCTTGGCACCATTATTTACATGGGGGTAGCATCTCAGAGCCTCAGTCCCAGACCAGGGCCCCCCCCCGACGAACCAAGAGACACCCCCTGCCCCAAAGCAGTCCCCTCCCAGGGCCTGATCCAACCCACTGGCCTCAGTGGGCTGCTGGCTCAAGCCCCTGGCGCCCAAGCCACGTGTGTGAGGTCAGAGAGGCGCCCTTATCGGTGAGCTCGCTCAGCCCCCTCCCTACCCCGCTGCAGCTCACAGTGGAGCAAGGCAGAGAGGCAGGAGACATGGGAAAGCCCCGGATCCCTGCTCTCTATGGCCCCTCTCAGCAAGGGAGCCGCAGTGACACTTTGTGCTCCTTGGTGGCGCTAA
>NC_051262.2:19253776-19256569 GCF_015237465.2 Chelonia mydas | reverse complement strand
ACCCTAACCCTAACCCTAACCCTAACCCTAACCCTAACCCTAACCCTAACCCTAACCCTAACCCTAACCCTAACCCTAACCCTAACCCTAACCCTAACCCTAACCCTAACCCTAACCCTAACCCTAACCCTAACCCTAACCCTAACCCTAACCCTAACCCTAACCCTAACCCTAACCCTAACCCTAACCCTAACCCTAACCCTAACCCTAACCCTAACCCTAACCCTAACCCTAACCCTAACCCTAACCCTAACCCTAACCCTAACCCTAACCCTAACCCTAACCCTAACCCTAACCCTAACCCTAACCCTAACCCTAACCCTAACCCTAACCCTAACCCTAACCCTATCCCTAACCCTAACCCTAACCCTAACCCTAACCCTAACCCTAACCCTAACCCTAACCCTAACCCTAACCCTAACCCTAACCCTAACCCTAACCCTAACCCTAACCCTAACCCTAACCCTAACCCTAACCCTAACCCTAACCCTAACCCTAACCCTAACCCTAACCCTAACCCTAACCCTAACCCTAACCCTAACCCTAACCCTAACCCTAACCCTAACCCTAACCCTAACCCTAACCCTAACCCTAACCCTAACCCTAACCCTAACCCTAACCCTAACCCTAACCCTAACCCTAACCCTAACCCTAACCCTAACCCTAACCCTAACCCTAACCCTAACCCTAACCCTAACCCTAACCCTAACCCTAACCCTAACCCTAACCCTAACCCTAACCCTAACCCTAACCCTAACCCTAACCCTAACCCTAACCCTAACCCTAACCCTAACCCTAACCCTAACCCTAACCCTAACCCTAACCCTAACCCTAACCCTAACCCTAACCCTAACCCTAACCCTAACCCTAACCCTAACCCTAACCCTAACCCTAACCCTAACCCTAACCCTAACCCTAACCCTAACCCTAACCCTAACCCTAACCCTAACCCTAACCCTAACCCTAACCCTAACCCTAACCCTAACCCTAACCCTAACCCTAACCCTAACCCTAACCCTAACCCTAACCCTAACCCTAACCCTAACCCTAACCCTAACCCTAACCCTAACCCTAACCCTAACCCTAACCCTAACCCTAACCCTAACCCTAACCCTAACCCTAACCCTAACCCTAACCCTAACCCTAACCCTAACCCTAACCCTAACCCTAACCCTAACCCTAACCCTAACCCTAACCCTAACCCTAACCCTAACCCTAACCCTAACCCTAACCCTAACCCTAACCCTAACCCTAACCCTAACCCTAACCCTAACCCTAACCCTAACCCTAACCCTAACCCTAACCCTAACCCTAACCCTAACCCTAACCCTAACCCTAACCCTAACCCTAACCCTAACCCTAACCCTAACCCTAACCCTAACCCTAACCCTAACCCTAACCCTAACCCTAACCCTAACCCTAACCCTAACCCTAACCCTAACCCTAACCCTAACCCTAACCCTAACCCTAACCCTAACCCTAACCCTAACCCTAACCCTAACCCTAACCCTAACCCTAACCCTAACCCTAACCCTAACCCTAACCCTAACCCTAACCCTAACCCTAACCCTAACCCTAACCCTAACCCTAACCCTAACCCTAACCCTAACCCTAACCCTAACCCTAACCCTAACCCTAACCCTAACCCTAACCCTAACCCTAACCCTAACCCTAACCCTAACCCTAACCCTAACCCTAACCCTAACCCTAACCCTAACCCTAACCCTAACCCTAACCCTAACCCTAACCCTAACCCTAACCCTAACCCTAACCCTAACCCTAACCCTAACCCTAACCCTAACCCTAACCCTAACCCTAACCCTAACCCTAACCCTAACCCTAACCCTAACCCTAACCCTAACCCTAACCCTAACCCTAACCCTAACCCTAACCCTAACCCTAACCCTAACCCTAACCCTAACCCTAACCCTAACCCTAACCCTAACCCTAACCCTAACCCTAACCCTAACCCTAACCCTAACCCTAACCCTAACCCTAACCCTAACCCTAACCCTAACCCTAACCCTAACCCTAACCCTAACCCTAACCCTAACCCTAACCCTAACCCTAACCCTAACCCTAACCCTAACCCTAACCCTAACCCTAACCCTAACCCTAACCCTAACCCTAACCCTAACCCTAACCCTAACCCTAACCCTAACCCTAACCCTAACCCTAACCCTAACCCTAACCCTAACCCTAACCCTAACCCTAACCCTAACCCTAACCCTAACCCTAACCCTAACCCTAACCCTAACCCTAACCCTAACCCTAACCCTAACCCTAACCCTAACCCTAACCCTAACCCTAACCCTAACCCTAACCCTAACCCTAACCCTAACCCTAACCCTAACCCTAACCCTAACCCTAACCCTAACCCTAACCCTAACCCTAACCCTAACCCTAACCCTAACCCTAACCCTAACCCTAACCCTAACCCTAACCCTAACCCTAACCCTAACCCTAACCCTAACCCTAACCCTAACCCTAACCCTAACCCTAACCCTAACCCTAACCCTAACCCTAACCCTAACCCTAACCCTAACCCTAACCCTAACCCTAACCCTAACCCTAACCCTAACCCTAACCCTAACCCTAACCCTAACCCTAACCCTAACCCTAACCCTAACCCTAACCCTAACCCTAACCCTAACCCTAACCCTAACCCTAACCCTAACCCTAACCCTAACCCTAACCCTAACCCTAACCCTAACCCTAACCCTAACCCTAACCCTAACCCTAACCCTAACCCTAACCCTAACCCTAACCCTAACCCTAACCCTAACCCTAACC